>NC_044031.1:624570560-624665248 GCF_901765095.1 Microcaecilia unicolor
ACAGGGAGAGAAGGGGAGACTGGAATTATTATTATTATTATTAGCATTTGTATAGCGCTACCAGACGCACGCAGCACTGAACACCTGATACAAAGAGACAGTCCCTGCTCAAAAGGTCTTACAATCTAAATAATACATACAGACAAGACAGTTACGGGTGAGGGAAGTAATGGGTGAGAAGGAAGGAAGGGACAAGGGGAGGGCAATTGAGTAGTGGCTAGGAGCTAAAAAGCAGCAGTGAAAAGGTGGGTTTTCAGCATAGATTTGAAAACAGGTAGAGATGGAGCTAGACGTATAGGTCCAGGAAGTCTAAGGTGCTGCGAGAGAAAAGGAGCGAAGTCTGGAGTTAGCAGTGAAGGAGAAGGGGGACGACAAGAGAGATTTGTCCAGTGAGCGGAGTTCACGGGGAGGAATGTAGGGAGAGATGAGAGTGGAGAGGTAATGGGGGGCTGCAGAGTGGATGCATTTGAAGGTCAGTACAAGAAGTTTAAACTGAATGCGGAAGCAGACAGGGAGCCAGTGAAGTGACTTGAGGAGTGGGCTAGTGTGGGTATAACGATTCTGGCGGAAAATAAGTCGTGCCGCAGAATTTTGAACAGATTGGAGAGGAGAGATGGCTAAACGGAAGACCAGTGAGAAGTAAATTGCAATAGTCCAAGCGAGAGGTGACAAGGGTGTGGATAAGGGTTCTGGCAGCGTATTCAGAAAGGATGGGGCGAATTTTGCTAATATTGTAGATATTGTGGTACAGGGAGAAAAGGGAAAACTGGAATCAGACGTATAACTGGAGAAGAAAAGACTGGAGTCAGATACAGCTGGAGAAGAGGAGATTGGAATCAGAGATACAGGGAGCGAAAGCGAGACTGGAATCAGAGGTAAAGGGACAGAAGGGAGACTGGAATCAGAGGTACACAGACAGAAGGGGAGACTGGAATCAGATACAGGGACAGAAGGGGAAACTGGAATAGAGATACAGCTGGAGAAGGAGAGACTGGAATCAGAGGTACAGGGAGCAAAAGCGAGACTGGAATCAGAGGTAAAGGGACAGAAGGGAGACTGGAATCAGAGGTACACAGAGAGAAGGGAAGACTGGAATCAGATACAGGGACAGAAGGGGAACTGGAATAGAGATACAGCTGGAGAAGGAGAGACTGGAATCAGAGGTACAGGGAGAGAAAACGAGACTGGAATGAGAGGTAAAGGGACAGAAGGGAGACTGGAATCAGAGGTACACAGAGAGATGGGAAGACTGGAATCAAAGATACAGGGACAGAAGGGGAAACTGGAATAGAGATACAGCTGAAGAAGGAGAGACTGGAATCAGAGGTACAGAGAGAGAAGGGAAGTCTGGGATCGGAGGAACAGGGAGAGGAGAGACTGGGATCACAGATACAGCTGGAGAAGGGAAGTGTGGGATCGAAGGATCAGGGAGAGAAGGAGAGACTGGGATCACAGATACAGCTGGAGAAGGGAAGTCTGGGATCGAAGGATCAGGGAGAGAAGGAGAGACTGGGATCACAGATACAGCTGGAGAAGGGAAGTCTGGGATCAGAGTTACAGGGAGAGAAGGATAGACTCACTGGGATCACAGATACAGCTGGAGAAGGGGAGATTGGAATCAGAGGTACAAGGAGAGAAAGGGAGACTGGCATCAGAGGTACCTTTTCCTGGATCTAATGGCAGGCGTAAATGGATGTGATCAAATACATCATCTCTTGTTACTTGGAGACATATCCATAGCCTGCCCTGCTCCACTTACTTATACTCCCTGCTTGCATTAAGTGCTACAGTCCTTAGAACAGCACCTGATGCATTTATGCACATTAGTATAGGCAACAAGTTATAGAATTGCCCTTTGTGGATGTGATCAGAAATACAGCTGAAAAAAGGGAGACTGAAATCAGAGATACAGGGAGAGAAGGTACCTCTGAGCCAGAGCTGCCATAAATCCTCCCGGGCACTAGGTGGTGCTTCAGAAGTTGAAGAGACTTGTTCCTGATTGGGTGCTCATCTTTTTTTTTTTCCCCCCCAAAGATCTGCCACCCCATTGATGACTTGCAGGTTATAAGAGGCAGGTGGGAAACACCTTAGTTTTTTTGTTTTAGGTTATGAGGGGTTTTGTTCTGTTAGGCTTTAATATAATAAAGTTGGTGCTAATTAAGTTTTTTTGTTTTTTTTTACTAAAGTCTAAACATTTGTTTTTATGAAATTAAAAATGGAAGCTTTTAAAGAATTTTTTGTGCTGATTAGTTTATTTTGGAGGCTTTCTTTATGGTTCAGAAGTTGAAAAAGGTTTTTCCTTTTTCTTCTCCCCCCCTCCCCCACAAGAAAGAAAATTTTGTAAGCCCAGAGTGTAACTTCAGAAAGTTAGGTTTAGCTCATAACACTGGAAGACTTATACAGTATGCATGTGTAGAGATGCAGTATGAAACATTTCACATATAGGCACTGGGTTTTTCAATTTATCAAACCTTCTAAAGAGCTGTGAGAAACTCCTCCTTGGAGATATAAGGAGTGGGGGAAGTGGGAGCCTTACTCCATATTCCTAGACTTTTTTTCACTAGGGTTTAAGGCCTGCAGAGGCTTGCTTTCTTTTAAGGAAGTAATCATTAATTTTGCTTTTGAACCTCAACTGTACATGTCTTAGCTTTCTTAAAGCTGCAAATGCATGTGGGACTCTCCCAGTTTAATATTTGGTATGTGCTGGTATTCGCACTAGTAACTAAAGCAGACATAAATCTTAATATTTTTTTCTTTCAAATGGCAGTTCCTTATTCATAAGTCTTATCTCTGGGTCTCATTAGCAGGCAGCTGTTTCTAATTAGTCACCTGACTAGGTGCTTTTCAGACTTGTGGATCCTGTTTCTGAGGTGGTGGTGGGGGCTGTCTGCAGCTCTGGATTAAGTAAACTATGTATTGCATTCACTTTAAAAATCTTTATCAGGTAGCCAAGTTCTGGACTCCTGAGAATGGGAAACTTGGCTTGCTTTAGTTAACTTCCAGACTGGGGTTTTAGTTTTAAGGTGCTGCTTTATACAGTGACACCAGCAGAGAGAAGGGAGGTTTCCAACTCAGGCAGCTGCAGGGCTCAGCTTTCTTTCACCATAGGGCCTTTCAAACGTTACCTTTTATTTAAAGTGAATATCTCTCTCAAGTAATTTTACTAAGGAAATATTCTGTGAGAAAAGTTTTCCAAACTCTCCTAAAGCGTCAATCTGCTGTAACTGGTTTGTCAAGATAAAACTAAGGGTTAGAGTAAACTGGTTGAATTAATAACCTTCATCCCCCCTCCCTCTCCCTCCTGGGGTTCAGTTGTAACTTGAGCTGGATCCTAAAGCAATTAAGGTGTTGAGGGTAAAAAGGAGTGGAGCCCTGAATCCAATCTGTTAACAGGCTCCAGAGCTGAGCCTGCAAAAGTCTGAACAATGATTGCTGTGTAGTTTACTTTGTAAAGAACTACAAAAGCATAAATGGAAAAGGGGGCAGAACACAAGCAATTACTAAAGCAAAGGGTCTGGCTGTGTACTGTTAAGTCTGCAGTGCCCCCTCCCCCCCCCTTTTTTTTAAGGCTCCCATCAGCATCAGTAATGAAGCTTCTTGACTCAGCACAGGAAAAGCATTTAATTTACCAATAATGTCAGTTGTGGTAATTTACTCAATATACAAGAAAAGGGTTTCAGATGGATTCAAGTGACTTGGCACTTTGCAAGCAGTGCTAAGAGGCTCTGGCTTTATGTACTGTAGCTAGTCTTGGCACTAAACAGTCCCAGTTTGCTTTCCCCACTGTGCAGCTGGCAAGAAGCAGGTAGTTGCTGGAGCTGAAAGTTGTATGCTCAGTGGTCAGCCTGCTATGTGAAAAAGCCTCTATACCACACTTTGCAGACCTGCCGTGCTGGGGGTAGCATGCCCTGCATAAATCTTAAGGTCCCTTATGGAGTTGGGTTACCCTTGTGTAGAAACCAAATTCAAATGCTCTGAGCTGTGGTCCACAGCCTCCCTCAACTCTTTCACTCCTGATGAATTAAAAAAAAAAAATCAAATTTGGTAACTTTAGTCACAGCAATAAACAAATTCAATGCAAACAATATTCAAGGTACCAGAATGGGGAAGCTTTAATTCATTAATTAGTATGTGGATCCACAAATGAGAAGCAGTCTGACAGATCAAACCTACTTCTGATGAATACACGTTTTTCTCCATCTTGTATAACAAAAAATCATGTCACCTACCTGTCACACATGATTGATCCTGGTCTTTTAGTGTCCCCTGGCAGGTGTTAGTTATCTTATGTTTCAAAGTTTTTATTGATGATGCCACAGATTATCACAATCATTTGATTAAGTACATAACAATTTAAACTTTGTCAGTCATATGTACACCCATCCGCGGTGATTATCATCAAATTTGATTTACAATTTCCTTCCCAATTCCCCCCTTCCCCCCCTTTAATACTGTCTTTAACATAATCCTTGTATCAGAATAGAACAATAAACAACAATGAACATTACCCGCTATCTGCACATTCCAAGAGTAATAACTTGTAGGTGTTAGTTATCTTAATAATGCACATCATCTTAGGAGGTGGTTAGTACTTGCCCTCTTGACCACTGTGCTCCCAACCCAGGTTGGGCCTCGGGTCATCTGTAGGTATGGGGTTTGGCAAGACCTTACTCTTATCTTTTGTGCAGAGAGGTTGAGTCTGCAATCTTTTACCTGCAAATTTACCTGCCTCCTGTTTCTGGCCTAACCTTAATCTACTTAATTCATCCTATGTTACTGTAACTAATTAGTATAACAGAAATAACTATTTTATTTTTCCTTACTCCCAAATCTGAAGTAAGGTGATGGCGTTACTTTGGTATAGTAGTAGTAGTACAGTTTCCTCCTATTGTGGTCTTTTAGGTTCAGCTGTTTTCTATGGTAGGGGGAAGGGTGCTGTTTTGCTCTCATCGCCAGTACAAATCATAGCTTGTAGAAGTGTAAGCAGTTCTTCCAAAAGCTAGCTAACCTATGGCAATTTTTTTTTTGGGGGGGGTAGGGTGGGGGGGATGTTTCTATATTACCCTTCTTTCTCCAATGTTTTTACAAAGAAATCGGGATACCCTGTAACCAGAACAGGATTAAGGCATAGGCAAAATAGGCATGTGCCTTTGTTACAAAAGTTTAGGGGGCCCCAGTCAAATATGCTCAGGATTTTAAGAGGTTAGGATTGCCAGCTGCCTAGATTTTGTCAGAATTCTAAACAGTTGTAAACTAAAGCCAGAAGGATGGCTAAGTGTGTGGATATTTTTCAGAATTCAGCTCACTACAATTCTACATACTTCCCCTTCCAGTGCAGAGGTTGTGTGGTAAGATCCAGGAAGGAGAGTCTGAGCTGCAGGAGCCCCCCTGAGCTCTGAGGGTCTTTTGGAGAGAATTAGTGGAACTACTGAGAGTGGGAAGGGAGTTGTTGAAAAGGAGCAGGAATGGGGGAAAGCATGAAGGGTCTGCTGAAGAAAACACCTGGAAGCAAATGCAAGAACTTTACATGCTGGTGGGCAGACCTGGTGGGGGCATTGGATGAATGAGTACATGAGCAGCAGGACAGCATTAGAAGAGAGCTAGAGTTCAATCACTTGTGTATGTTTGTGTCTCATATCTGGGCTGAAATGGAGAATTCACTGTGCATGTACTAAGTGAAGCAAAGTTTTCAGACCTGGGAATTTACTCAATTTGGGCATTGAACATTGTCCTAATACTGCCTCCTCTCTGCCTATGTTCTACTACTCCTAATCATTTCAACAGTGCTACTAGATGTATGTACCACTGTACACATATGCAGGTATTGTCTCTGTCCCTAGAGGGTTCACAATCAAAGTTTCTGTACCTGGGGAAATGGAGGGTTAAGTGACTTGTCCAAGGTCACAAGGAGCTGTGTGGGAATTGAACCCAGGTTGCCAGGATCAAAGCCCGCTGCACTAACCATAAGGCCACTCTTCCTCTCCTTTCAGGGGCACCAAAAAAGCTAAATATTTTGCTTTTTCTATTTGGGACAGTGCACCCTGGGAATCTTTGGTTTGTACCAGAGGTAATGGAGAGGGATAATGACTTGCCCATGCTCAGCTTCCCTGGTTCTCTGCCCACTGCAGCAGAACAACATTTTTGGCCAGCCCTATTTTTTACCTTATATTCTAGTAGTGTTTTATATGTAAGATGTGATACCACCAGTTGAAATCAGCATTTCAGATCCCATAATGTGCCAGGGTAGGGTTGCAGAAATCCAGGGATCCGAATTTTCCTTCCTAGAACTGGGTAACTTGGCAGCTCTCCAGCTCTAACCATTAAGCCTCTCCATTCAAAGCTTGGGCTAGCATAGTCTCTATTATGCTATCATACCCACAGCTAGGATATGCACTTTTCACTACTACTTCTGGAGAGTTGAAATGATGGTGGCATAAGGGGGTGCACAAATATATAGCCTCCTATAACTCCTGTAACTCAGCAGTGAAGAGCTGAGCAGCCTTTAAATTACCCTGACTTTAATTAGTAGGTCAAAGGCATCTAGAAACAAAATGTGCCCTGCAGCTGCCTCTACTTAGAAACACAGAGATTTCCTCATTTGAGCAATGCTGGGGGGTCAAGGGGTCTTTACAGTTTATTCATACTTTCTATACCGCCCACACTGACACGCAGAACAGGGCAGTGTACAATCAAATCTTTAAAGCAACAAGAAAGGAACTACAATAATCATAGAATAGAAAAACATTCACACAAGATAAATACTAATTGACAATAAACAAGTAAGAGGAGACAAATTTAAAATCAGCAATTAAAGAAGGCTTCAAGGGATAAACAAACCAACAAAGGGAGAATTACGTTCTTTTACAGAAAAACCTGAGAGTCAAAAAGCTTGCTCAAATAGCCATGCGGATATTAAGTGGTTAATTATCCCATGTAGTGGGAGCCGTAAAATAGAAAGCACCATCTTGTTAATTTGTGCTTCACTTCACAGCATTGTAATCTAGCCTTTTACTTGGAAAAGTAATCTAGAAGGATAAGGTTAAACTTGGAAGTGTGGGCAGAATGAGGCATTCTAGAGTAACCTGGGTTCACTGCATCAACTAGTTCTCGGCGTTGGGCACCCCTTTGACCTGAGCCGCAAAACCAATAAGTCAGCTTTCTTTTCTCACTCAAGATTGGGCAGAGGCTGGGGTCAGAAATTCTGGTAGGCTATACAGGGTGTAAAGACACGTCTCACCAAGTGTCTTTCACCAATCTGAGAGCCATACCTCACTCCAAAGATCACTCTTCATGCCAAGGATGATATTTTTATGCCAAACCTTACTGAACTCTGCAACAAGGAGCTCAAAACCTCTTGGAACCAGATCCAGTTAAGGTTTAACCATTTTTATTCAGGATCCAAAAAAAGTAAAAAAAAAAAAAAAACAAAAACACGGCAAGTTTCTGAACAATAACATATAGCAAGTTTGACAATTGATGGCAAGGATAATGAAGTAACAGTGAACAAAGCATCACATAGCATGACACACAAGAAATTTATGATCCCAATTTTGGAAACCATCCATTATCACCTGTCCCCATGATTTCTTATCCTGTAAGAATAAACTGGTGTCTGGACTCATGACTCCAGGCAAACCAAAACCAGTTAATCTGTAATCCAACTTGATATCAAACAGTCACAAGCCAATTTAGGGATATGGTGTAAATCTAATCCAAATTGTTAGATAGTAACATAGTAAATGATGTCACAATAAGACCTGAAGGATCCATCTAGTCTACCCAACAGTAACACCTTTTCACTGCTGCTTTTAGCTCCTAGCCACAATTGCCCTCCCCTTGTCCCTTCCTCCCTTCTCACCCATTACTTCCCTCACCTGTAACTGTCTTGTCTGTCTGTATTATTTAGATTGTAAGCTCTTTTGAGCAGGGACTGTCTCTTTGTATCAGGTGTTCAGCGCTGCGTGCGTCTGGTAGCGCTATACAAATGCTAATAATATGGTTATATCAAAAATGAATGTGATATAAAATACTTGATGGTTGACCTTTTTGTAAGGAAAGTTTAAAAAAAATAAGAGGAAAAGGAGGCCAATTTGTTTCTCCAAAAGTAGTAACTGAAAAGTTAAGTAAAAAGAGGTTAGCCTTCATAACACTACAAAAGATAGCAGAAAGGTAAAAATATCTGGAAAAACTAAGAAGCTGGTAGAGTAATCAGGAAAGCAAAGATGCAAGACAAAACATTTTTAAATATGTTAGTGATAGAAGGAAGTGCAAAAGTGGCATTGTGAGCCTCAAAGGTGCAGGGGAGGAATATGTAGATGCTGATGATAAAGATAAGCGGAATTGCTTAACAAATATTTCTGTTCTGTTCACCGCTGGGAGCAGGACTACGGAAGGCAAACACAAATCTGAATGGAGGTGTGGTAGACCCTGAATGATGTGAGGAGCTAGCTAAAATATGGTGGGCAAAGCAATGGGGCCAGATGACATACATCCGAGGGCACTGAAGGAACATAGTGAAGTTCTTGCAGCTCTGTTGGCAGACCTTTTCAATGCTTCTGTGGAGTTGGCCATTGTCCTGGTAGACTGAAGAAGGGCAGAAATGATCACCAAAGCGGAAGCACAGGCTGGTTTATCTGACTTCTGTGATAAGCAAAGAATAAAGTTTTAGAATCCAATGGATTACAGGACCCAACATAACATGGTTTCACTAGAAGCAGGTTTTGTCAGACAAATCTGATTAATTCCTTTGACTGGTTGACCAGAGAGCTGGATTGAGGGAGAGTACTAGATGTGAAATATTTTTAGCAAAACCTTTGACATGGTTCATCTTGACATGTTTCTACATAGATGACTAATAAATAAACTGAGTGCCCTCAATATGGGCCCTAAAGTAACTGACTGGGTTAGGAACTTGTTGAGTAGAAGGCGACAGCAGTGGGGAATGAAGCTTACTCGGAGGAAAATGATGCTACCAGTGGTGGTTTGTAATGTTTGGTTCTTGGGCTGGTTCTTAATATTGCTGAAGGGCTGACTGGTAAGGTTTGTCTCTTTGCAGATGATATTAAAATCTGCAATAGGGTAAGGGGTCATGAATTTGATATGCCACCTTTTATAGATGCCCCTGATGGTGTGGATAACATGAGGAAGGATGTAGTGAAGCCTGAAGAATGGTCCTGAATTTGGCAGCTATGATTTAATGCAAAAAAAAAAAAATGCATGGGCTGCAAAAACCTGAGGGAACAGTACAGTTTAAGGGGTGAAGAACTTTTGTGCACAATAGAAGAGCGGAGTGGGACTTTGGGTATGATCGTATGTGATGATCTTAAGGTGGCCAAACAGGTAGAAAAGGAAATGGCGAAAGCTAGAAGGATGCTTGGGTGCATAGGGAGAGGAATGGTCAGGCGATGATGCTCCTGTATAAGACTTTGGTGAGGCCTCATTTAGAATATTCTGTACGAGTCGAGACCACACCTTCAAAAAGATTTAACACAGAATGGAGTCGGTCCAAAGGGCAGCTACTAAAATGGTCAGTGATTTTCATCATAAAAAAATATGGTGACACTTCTACTACTTATTTCTATAGTGCTTAGATGTATACAGCGCTGTACACTAGACATGTAAGAGACAGTCACTGCTTTACAGCTTGCAATCTAATCAAGAATGGCAAATAGGACAAA
Organism: Microcaecilia unicolor; assembly: GCF_901765095.1. Lineage (NCBI taxonomy): Eukaryota > Metazoa > Chordata > Amphibia > Gymnophiona > Siphonopidae > Microcaecilia > Microcaecilia unicolor. The sequence goes on from NC_044031.1 coordinate 624,580,238, forward strand.
TAAGGGAATTAAGGTGGGAATGATAAATCGGACATGAGTACTGAACAGATAAATAGGAGTTAAAAGCAGCCTCAAAAAGGTGAGCTTTTGGCCTAGATTTGAAGATGCTTATGTGTTTCAAAATTAGATCCGATTCACGCCCTTTGTTCTAAAACTATACACTCAGTGAATCTCTCCTGCACATTCGCAACTACTGCGTATATACACTTGTATGTTTAATGAGAGGAAAACCTCATAATGCTGTGGCCATGCCTGGTTATCTTTAACCAAAAAATGCTATTGGCTCACAATGAAAAAGTAATCATGGGAAAAACCTCTTCTTGTTCTCATCAATGGTTTGATTTAGTAATTCAAAACCACCTATGATAATCCAAAGTCACTTATCTTTGTGTAATCTGTGCTGTCAGTGCTTCGTTGCTCCGTGGATACTCCAAATGAGTGAGGTCACGGCGGACCTGTTTCGCATCTGCTTTCTCAAGGGTCCTCACCGTCCGACCTTTGAAGCAGAAAAAACAAAGCAAAAACTACTGTCAGCACTCCGAAAATTGAACTCAGTAGTACAGCAAAAATGATGTCCGCTTGTACCCTGGGAGCTGAAAGTACAAATTGACCCAAAGCTGGCGTGCAAAATGTTGCCTCTCTATTTAACGCCCCGACAATCCCGAAGGGGCGGATCCTGGTGTCGTGACATCATGCTACGCTGAACACTCGCGTTTGGCATGTCAAAATCAAAGCCAAAGTAATACTTGAACAAAAGCAAAAAGAAGGAAAATCATCCCCGTATTGACACAATCAAAATGTAGATACCAAAATCCCAATTCGGGTGCCTCCTAAATAATAATAACAGGCAGTCAGTCTGTTCTGCGATGCTCAATTGTTAAATTCTGCTAATGATGCAGTCCTGTGAAAATGCTGTGATTACTTACAAAAATTGCTGTGGTTGTCTTGTGAGAACATTGTGTTCACTCAGAAAAATTACTATGGTCACATTGTAGAATATCTTTTGCATGTGTATCTGGTGATCCTTTAGAAAAAAACACAAAGTAGTCTCTTTATGTGAAAAAAGCAGTCCAATGAATCCTAGAATTTAATCCTTTAGGTTCCAAGGTGTCCAATCTGTGAATCCAGTGCTGCTCACACTGCAATAAAGCTTTGTTGCGGTCCCCCCCTCGCTTACCTGCGGGGACACTGTCAATTATCCACCCCTTGAAGGATTCAAAAGAATGGTTAAGCTGTATGCAGTGGGCTACCAACAGTGCTCTTGGCTTTTTATTGATTATACATGATTTGTGCTCACCCAGTCTCACTGAAAATTTATGCTATGTCTTGCCCAAATACCATTTCAAGCAAGGACACTGTAACACATATACCACATATTCCAACATACATGACGTCCTGTGTTGCTGCTTGTAGGTGCGCCTTTCCCTTAGGTTGACAAATTCCAAATGCATAGCCCAGAAGGGGGCATGGAGAGGCTGGTGGGACATTGGAACACAGAACTAGGTACGACCTATACACTCCAAATGTTTAACAAGCTTTTCTCCACATTATATGACATGGTTAAAGTAGCAGATCTGCAGGAAACACAATAATAATGCACAGAGCATACATCACTAAGGCTAAAGGGGCAATTATGGGCTTATGGGGAGATGGACAGTGTCCACGATGTCATCAGGGAGGAGGAACCTTTCTTCACTCCTTCCTGGAATGTCCGAGCCTCTCAGTGTGGAATGAGGCCTTCCAATTAATACAGGGAGTTACTAAAAAACAGCTAGAATGGGACTTTGCAACACTGCTCCTTGGAGATCAAACTCTTTTGAAAGCACAGGGGGTATTGCAACCGTACAGGCGATTTATATACATGACCTTATTGTTAGTCAAAAAGACTATTTTACAATTTTGAACATCCTCTGAGAGTATACCAAGTGGAGCTTGGAAGGCACGAATGAGTGAAGTGGGTAAACATGAGATCAGGATCTATGCCAAATCTCTAAAAGCAGGCAACAAGCAATACTCGACGGTGTGGACAGACTGCTTACAGAGGCTCAGTTAAGGGAGGAGGAGGGATGGGTAAGGGTAGAGGGAGGGACAGGAGTGCATGCGCAAATGGCTGGTGTGTAAAGGTGTGGAAATGAAAGGTATGCATGAGATGAATAGATGAGGGATACTTGAAAAGCCGATGCAAATATGGTGACGGAATGATTATGTTGTGGGATTTCTTGTTTACTTGGTATTGTTATCAGGAATGTCATGTGCTTGTATTTAATAATATCATTTTGTTCTCTGTGACAAGTGTTTATACATTGTGTTGGCGACAATAAAAATTAAAAAAAAAAAAAAAAGGTTGACAAATTCCTTGCATTCAATGGATGTGTTGCAATACAGGCAGGAACCACATCTGAAATGGCCACCTGTCATTCTTACTGTGGTCCAATAGATCTGCTGGGCTTATGATCTCCTTCAAATTTTTGCCTCGTGAAAACGCAATGCGCAGACGGTGATTCTCAAACACTTATTTTATTTATTTATTGCATTTGTATCCCACATTTTCCCACCTCTTTGCAGGCTCAATGTGGCTTACAATACATCGTGATAAGTGGAAATACAGTTAGAAAATATACAGTTACTGGTACAGAAGGATCTTGGGTAACATGATAGTAGTATAACAAGCAGATATAGTAAGACAGTTCTGAATATATATGGAGGAGTTATATATGTTCATACTTGATGTGTTTGGATGATGTCCCAATTTTTGCGTATGATATTAGCCACCTCCTCCCCTCCCGTCGCATATCGTATCACAAAAGTCTCACATGGGTCCCTTCGTGTGGATTGGAGTTTGTTATTTAACAAAAGGTCTTGTGTACGAGCTTCTCAAAAGCCTGGCTGGATATCCCCTAGTGTCTAATGCTGTCAACAGGTCTCCGGCCTGGATTTTATAGTCCTTGATGTCACTGCAGATCCGTCTGTGTCTCAAAAATTGTGAAAATGGTAAACTTGGCTTTAAAGCAATCGGATGGTTACTTTGAAATTGTAGCAAGGTGTTCCTGTCCATTGGTTTCTTAAACACTCTGGTCTTAAAGCTCCCATCTTGCGTGTGGATCCACACATCCAAAAAAGGGATCTGCTCTTCAGACACTTCGTGGGTAAATATGAGGGCAGGAGTTCCTGGCATTCAACCATTCCATAAATCTGGATAGGGTGTGCTGGTCTCCATCCCATATGAGAAAGACGTTGTCTATGAACCGTTTCCACAACTTTGTGTGTCTTGAATGGAAAGTCGGTCAACCACTTCCGTTCAAAGTCCATCATGTACAAGTTGGCTATGGAGGGAGCAAAAGTAGCCCCCATTGCTACTCCTGATGTTTGCAAAAAAAGTTCATCCCGGAACCAAAAGTAGTTACAAGTTAGAGCCAACTTGGATAATTCCAGCAAAAACTCAGTGGGCACCTCCATGGGCCGATGTCTCAAGTCCAAAGCTTCCCGCGCTACATCCAGTGCTTGATCTTGGGGAATGGAGGTATATAAAGACTTGATGTCTAATGTAACTAATATCTGTTGGTGTTATTCCCATTTGAATTCAGCCAGAATATTTAAAAAATGTGTAGTGTCTTTGACATATGAAGGAGAACCTACCACCAAAGGTTTGAGGAGGTAATCCACAAATTGAGATAACTGTTCCAGGAGAGATCCCCGAGAGGACAAAATGGGATGCCCTTGTGGTGGTGATAAACTTTTGTGTATCTTTGGGAGGGCATAAAGGACTGGAGTTCTTGGATGTTTGTTGTTCAAAAACCGCCACTCTTTTAAGGTTAGGAAACCTGATTCCACTGCTTCACCAGTCACAATCTTGATTTCCTCCTGTAGTTCTTCTGTGGGATCTGTCCACAGACAAACATACGCATTAGTGTCCGATAGTTGGGGCTTCACTTCCGCAATGTATCCACTTCTGTCTTGTATAACTACTGCACCGCCCTTGTCGGCTTTCTTGATGACAATTATCAAGACTCTTGAGGCTTGATAACTTGAGGCCCCAATATCTTGGAGTATAACTTTGGCACACCAATCACCCGAAGTCTCTATTATTTTTATGACGTCTCTTTTATTGAATAAATCACAGATAATTTACTCACAGATAGATGTTCAGAGGTGCTGCTCCAGGACACAGAGACTCCTTAATCTGAGAGCTGTTGGGGGTGGAGATCTGAAGAGAAGTAGATATATTGCAGGGAGGGGGGAAGGATAGTTGAACAGGTAGAAATGGTTCAAAGCTGGGTGACTGGAATGTGCGATATCTCATTAGGGAGGAGATATTTTCAAGGTAAAAAAAACAGGTTCGTTACAGGGAGTTTCAGCAGGACAGAGCTGCCTGGAATAAGATGGTACATGCTCCATGTCTCTGGCTAGGTGGTGGGAAAGCCTCATGGCTGAAGGGACAAAGGTGTTAAGGCTTCACGTGGGTTCAGGGAGGAGCAGATAGAGACCAATGGGGACAGAGCCTGCCATCGGGTAGCAAGGGGTGGTCCTAGAGGACGGCTCTCGATTGGAGGGAAAGGTCATACCTGGCTGACCTCCCAGGACACAGATAGTGAGAATGACCAGTAAATGATAGCAGGAAAACAGAAGAGCCAAGCTTGGCAGAGAGAGAGAAGAGGTCTGGGCAGCCTCACAACCAGTGGCAACAGTTCTTACACAGCCAAGCAAGTGTGGTTGCACTGCCTGTGAACTACATTACCCACAGTGCATTGCTCATGTATCTTTGCAGTGAGAAACTGCAGCAATGATAGTTCTTAGAACTGAGAATAACAATAAAAGCATTACACACATTTTAGGATCACGTTATAAACTAGTGTGAGGCTGTCGTGGGAAAGAACAACAATGCTGTCATCCGTGCGCAGTTGTGCTAAAGATTTCCGCTCATCTTTAGTTAGGTTGTCTTTTGTCCATTTCTGCGCATGTGTGAAAGATTTAACTTCCCTTAATAGAACTTCCTTAATGATCTTTACGATTGGATCTAGTGGTGTCTGTGGAGTCCAAGTGGACCATATGGGTATTCTGGATTGCTCCTCTGTTGGTTCCTTCATTGAAAAATAAATGCACAATTGTAATTGATGAATGAAACGTTTCAGATCAATCTGGAATTGAAATAAATCAATTTTTGTGGAAGGAACAAAGGACAAACCCCTGGAAAATAAACTCTTGTCTTCCTGGTTTAGGGGTCTGGAGGAAAGATTCACTACCACTGACGTTGTGATCTGGTCCATGGGCGCGAGGGGGCCTGATTTATGCCTCTTCTCCTTCTCCTTCTTCTTTGACCTCGTCCTCGATAAGAACCCTCTTCTAAAAAATCCCTGCTGTCACTGCCAGAAGATGAACCATCACTGCTCACTCGGTCCACTGTGTTTGTTTGATGGAATTCCGTGGATGCACCTGTGTTGTCCTTCCACATCCACTGGTACACTCTGTTTTCCGTGTAATCTCTTGCATCCTGGTCAAACTTTTTAAGCTTGTTTTTCCGTATTGACTCGCGAAATTGGCACAAATTGTCTTTCAAACTCCGTGAGATCACAACTATCCTTCAATTCTTAATTTCATCATCAAGGGAAGCTTTCTCCACTTCCAAAGTGGTTTTACTTTTCTCAATCACCAAGAGCATCAAGTCCAAGGAACATTTATTCAAAATCATGTTCTATCTGTTTTAAATTCAACATCCTCTCTAAAGATCTATGGGGCTTTCTGTATTCTCATACCCCTGGGGATGCGCTCGACTTTGCAATATTCAATGAGAGCAGAACTGTTTAACTGTAGTCTGAAGGCGTTCTTGAACCTCACCAGCAAGGTTTCCCATTCCTGGAGACCCACTCCCAAAGAGGAGGAACCAAAAAATGTACTGTCTCCCAACAAATTTGACATTGAATCGGCTGAAAAGCTGAAGCCTGTTTCCAAGAATTGGACATAGTGATCTAAAGACCAAAAATACACTTATATGTTTCAAAAAAGATCCGATTCACGCCCTTTGTTCTAAAACTATACACTCAGTGAATCTCTCCTGCACATTCGCAACTGCTGTGTATATACACTTGTATGTTTAACGAGAGGAAAACCTCATACTGCTGTGGCCATGTCCAGTTATATTTAACCAAAAAATACTATTGGCTCACAGTGAAAAAGTAATCATGGGAAAAACCTCTCATTGTTCTCATCAAACGGTTTGATTTATTTATTTATTTTGGTACATTTATACCCCACATTATCCCACAAGAGCGGGCTCAATGTGGCTTACAAATTTTACAAATGGTTACAATTTAGGGAGGGAACGGATACAACAAATTAAAAGGGGGTTAAGTACATGTGGATAAGATAGGGGATGAGGAAGACTAGGCTTTAGTATTGGCAGTGGTAGTATTAGTATTTAGTAATTCAAAACCACCTATGATAATTCAAAGTCACTTATCTTTGTGTAATCTGTGCTGTCAGTGCTTTGTTGCTCTGCGGATACGCCGTATGAGTGAGGTCCTGACAGACCCATTTCGCATCTGCTTTCTCAAGGGTCCTCACCGTCCGACCTTTGGAGCTGAAAAAACAAAGCAAAAACTACTGTCAGCACTCCGAAACTTTGAACACAGTAGTACAGCGAAAATGATGTCCGCTTGTACCCTGGGAGTTGAAAGTACAAATTGACCCGAAGCCGGCATGTAAAATGGCGCCTCTGCTAATTAACCCCCCCCGACAATCCCGAAGGGGTGGATCCTGGCGTTGTGACGTTATGCTACGCCAAACACTCGCATTTGGCATGTCAAAACCAAAATCAAAACCAAAGTAATACTTGAACAAAAGCAAAAAGAAGGAAAATCATCCCCGTATTGACACAAAATCAAAATGTAGATACAAAAATCCTAATTCAGGTGCCTCCTAAATAATACAGGCAGTCTGTTCTGCAATGCTCAATTGTTAAATTCTGCTAATGATGCGGTCCTGTGAAAATGCTGTGATTGCTTACAAAAATTGCTGTGTTTGTCTGGTGAGAACATTGTGTTCACTCAGAAAAATTACTATGGTCACATTGCAGAATATCTTTTGCATGTGTATTTATTTATTTATTGTATTCGTACCCCACATTTTCCCACCTTTTTGCAGGCTCAATGTGGCTTACAGAGTGTTGTTATGATATAGTCGTTACATGATTTTATGTTTAAATTTGTTTATTAAATTTTCAATACAGAAGGAAAAGTCAACCACAAAGCAACTGAAAACATAATACTCGGGGCAAACTACAAGATTAGAATATATCTCTAAGGGCCTTGTTTCTTATGGCCTGTTACTAGAAACATTTCCCCTAATAAACTTATTTGGAAAACATCATTGTGGTGAAAACCAATCAAATAAATGCCAACTGCTATATTTATAGTGCCCTGTGTCCTCAAGTTCTAGCTGCCTGTTATATCTGCTTTCTGTCTGGTATTCAGGCACTTCATGTTACAAACCATGATGCAAACAACACAGTGACTCAAACATCATTACAATGCAGACAAGAGCTTTGGTAATACTTTACCCCTTTCCTTCTCCCCTGCCAAACCCTATCTCCCTTTCCTACCCTCCCCCATCCTCCCTTCCCCTCCCTACCCTTCCCTCCCCTCCCTTACTTAGCAAGCCAAACCTAATTAGGGGCATCCTCGGGAGCTTATGACATATTGTTATAAAATTTAACAGGTGTTGACGAGCAGGCTTCGCCCCTTAGGGCTCAGCTGTTGCAGGTATAGGGCCGAAACCTGAAGAAATTGCTTTTTGCGTTTAGCAGATTTTTTTGCATCTCGAGCCTCCCAAGAAGCCAGCAAGTGTACCTGGTTTCTCCAGTGCCAGTAGGATGGTGCCTCTGTGGAGGTCCAATATTACATAATGCTTTTGCGGGCTACCAAACTCAGCTTTCTACATAGAAGAATTGCATGCGACTTTAAGGGGGCAAAAGCTCTGGGTTGCTCTAATATAAATTGCCTTTCATTTCCCTGAATTTTATTACCCAGCCTTATCAAGAATCCTCGAACCCGCTGTCAGAATGCACACACCTTTGGGCATTGCCAAAGTACATGATAATAGGAGCCTGGGCCACCATCACATTTGGAACAATTGGCATTCTCTGATCCCTGCATGTGAGCCAGCTGTGTTTTGGTCATATAGCCCCGTAGGACCGTTCTGTAGCCACATTCTCTGTCTTTCATCCATGACCAATTGCCGGATCCCCCACAACGTGGCCGCCACATCCCATGACACTAGTGATAGACCTAGGTCTTGTTCCCATTTGAGTTTGAGACCCTCGTATCGTTAGGCCGGCCTACATCGGACCAGGGCCCCATATGAATCAGACACCACATGTCTCTTTAACGCTACCTTAGTAAAAAAAAAATCCCGTAACCTGTCTTCCAAATGGCCTCCCAAGACGGCCTGATTTAATGTCTGCAGGTAATGCTTAATTTGTAGGTAGGCGAATCTGTTTCCCCAGTCAGACCCAATCTTGCTTTGCAGGGCTTGAAATGTATTACAGATACCTTTATCTGAGATTCGCAGGGTACCCCCTGTTCCCCGAAGTGTGAGAATGTTCCTAATGCCTCCCTTTGGTTTAAGTAGCTTAGCCATTAATTGGCCCGCTTTGTTCCCATGCTTATAGAGCATGTATCTATAGTAGGTCTGAGATTTCCGAGCACGGCCATGTAAGAGCTCATTCAGTGCTGATTGCAGGTCCAGCACTTGTTTATGGCCCGCCGCATGTGTCTCTGCAAATCGTTGTCGCACGCGACAGAGCTGCTTGCTCAATCTTAGAATATCTCTGTCTCGCGACACCCGAACATAGTGGGTATGACTGTTTCCCCCCGAAGCACCGCCTTCGCTGCCTCCCAGAACAGAACCGGATCATTCTGATGTTTGCGATTGTGTTCAACATATGCCCCCCAACAGGCTAGCAGACGCCCCTTTAAGATTGAGTCTGTGTATAACTCTACCGGGAATTGCCATCTCTTGCCCCTTTGGACCTGATCCCGTGGTTGCCATTCCACCTTTACCCACGCGTGATCGGACACCGCATAGGGCCCAATCTCTGCCGCTATGACCTCCCCAAACATCTGGCGTGATATTAAAACGTAATCGATTCGGGATTGTGTCGAATGAGCCCTCGAGAGGTGGGTAAAGTCTTTCACTCCCGGGTGAAGCACCTGCCAGACATCCGTCAAATCAAGCAGCTGGCTCAACTGTAGCAGGCCTTTATTGTTATAATATGTCGAAGAAGTACCCGGGGCTGATTTATCTAGGGAGGGGTCCCAGACTGCATTAAAGTCTCCACCCACTATCATCTCCACATGTGCTTGATTGAGAAGAAAATGGATCACTGGCTGAAAAAACTTTTTTTCATAGTTATTGGGAGCATAGATTTTGCAAATTAACACTTTTTGTCTCCCCACCACTGTTTCCAGAATAACATATCAGCCTGCTACATCCACTAAGAGTGGGCGTATCGCCGTTGCAACTCCTTTGCGGAATAATATTGCTACGCCTCCCTTTTTCCCCTGCGCATGCGCCGCTATACAATTTCCCACCCACCAGGTGCTGAGTTTGGCGTGCTCCACCTGAGACAAGTGAGTCTCCTGCAAAAGAGCAATATCAGCTTTCTGCCTGTTCAATTGTTCCAAAATCTTAGACCGTTTTATGGGTGAATTCACACCGCCTACATTCCATGATATGTTTACAATTGTACCATGCTGAAAAGGATGCTCTCTCCCCCAAAAGACTGTGTTAATGCTGGAGGAGGACATCCCAGCCACTGTCCCCTCCAGGGTCGCTCCAACACATCATTAAATCAAACAGCAAACAGATTCTTGTCCATACCAGATCCCCCTCTCCAGGGGACCCGCCTCTTCCACGCTTCTTCCTTAACTCCCGAAACTTCCAAAGAACTTCAGGCCACCATTCCGCAGCTTGCACTTCTCGCCTCAACAATGAGTGGTCCATCCCCCATTCAATGATCTTCTGGGGCTGCCGTCTCTAACTGCTTCAGAAAGTCCTGGGCCGCTCCTGCCGTCTCATAGGTTTTAGAAGAGCCATTATAGGTCACTCGCAACTTTGCAGGATACTGCAGTGCGAATCTGATTTTCTTTTGATAAAGTTTTGAACACACCTCTGCAAACTGGCGGCGCTTGGCAGCAACCCCTGCTGAGTAGTCCTGGAAACAGCGAATTGGTGTACCTTCATAAGATAGTGTGGTCCCTGAGCGAAGCAGCTGCAGTACCTCTTGTTTTTGGGCATAATTCAGGAACCTCAGAATTACCACACGGGGTTTGTTAGACCCAATCATTTTGGTGCCCACCCGGTGGGCCCGTTTAATACGTAGTGGCCCCTGGGATTTTGGGAGGTGAAGTTCAGTGGTGAGCCAGTGAGTCAAAAAAGCCTCCAGGCCCCGCTCTCCTACACTTTCCAGCAGGCCCACCATCCGAATGTTGTTCCTCCGGGATCTATTTTCCAGATCCTCAATTTTGTTGTCTAGCTCCCACATTTTTTTCTTTAAAGCAGTTTGGGAGTCTTCCACCACAGTCACGCAGTCCTCAACTTCACTCACTCGTGTCTGGATTGCAGTACAGTCGCGGGAAAGATCAGACAGCTGATTTTGTACTTTTTCAAGTTTTGTGTCTATTGGGGAGAGTCGGCGTTCCAGCAGATCTTCCATCACTGCGGACATCTCCGCAGTGATCTCAGCTATTCATGTTGACGAGATCGTTGGGCCAGGCGGACGGCGCCATCTTTTCATCTCCACCCTTGCCGCGAAGCTTGTCTTTGTGCACGTTTTTCGTGGTCATTTTGCCGTCGGACACGATCGGTTTTTGTGTCGCCAGCCGCTCTGTACACTCTGCCACCTGCGAGTAAGGAAGACGAGTCAGGGGAACTCCGTTTTTTAATCGTTAGAGGAGGATCAGGAGCCGGAGAGATCACAGACTTCAACCTCTCACGGACATGACGTCACCGGAAGCCTCATTACATGATTTTAAATACAGTCGATAATAAGCTGAAGGTGTAAGAGGATTTAGATGGAAAGGTGTTAGGTAAGGTCGTGTGAGAGGTGTTTTTTGATGTACTTGGGTGGTTTAAGGAATGATTTGTTTCATTAAGGATGTCTTTGTAGGCTTTGTTGAAGAGATGTCTTCAAAGCTTTGCGAAAGCTGGTTAGATTGTTCATGGTTTTCAGGGCCATGGGTAATGCGTTCCAAAACTGTGTGCTTTTATACGCAAAGGTAGTAGCATAAGCCTGTTTGTATTTCATTCCTTTACAGCTGGGGAAGTTCAGATTGAGGAATTTGTGGGCCGATCTTTTGGCGTTTCTGGGTGGTAAGTCTACTAGGTTTAACATATAGAGTGGGGCATCTGCGTGAATGATTATGTATACGGTCGTGAAGATCTTGAACTCAATTCGTTCCTTGAGCGGGAGCCAGTGCAGTTTCTCTCTTAGGGGCTTCACACTTTCGTATTTAGGTTTTCCAAAAATGAGTCTGGCTGCGATATTCTGGGCTGTTTGGAGTTTTTTAATGGTCTGTTCTTTACAGCCTGCGTACAGAGCGTTACAGTAGTCCAAGTGACTTATCACTAGTGACTGTACTAGGGTGCGGAAGATGTTTCTTGGGAAAAAAGGTTTTATTCTTTTGCGTTTCCACATCGATTGGAACATTTTCTTCGTTGTATTCTTCACGTGGGTATCGAGTGTGAGGTTTCGATCAATAGTGACTCCAAGAATTTTCCGATTTTCTGAGATAGAAAGTGTGCAGTAGGATGTGGTTATAGTGGGGTAATTGTTTGTGTTATATTGGGAAGTGAGAACTAGACATTGAGTTTTTTCTGCGTTAAGTTTTAACTGGAATGAGTCCGCCCAAGAGTGCATGATTTGGAAGCTCTGGTTAATCTCGTTGGTTATTTCGTTTAAGTCACTTTTGAACGGGCTAAAGATCGTGACGTCGTCATCTTATATGTGGGGGTTAAGGTTTTGATTGGCTAGGAGTTTGGCTAATGGTATCATCATTAGGTTAAAAATAGTTGGTGAATGGGGGGATCCTTGAGGGACTCCACATTCCAGTATCCAAGGTGGTGATCTGTCAGTATTCGTTGTTACTTGGTAGGATCTGGTGGTGAGGAATTCTTCGAACCATTTGAGAACTGGGCCTCCGATTCTGAAGTATTCTAATAGGTGTAGTAATATTCCATGATCCACCATGTCGAAAGCACTAGACATATCAAATTGTAGTATGAATATGTTCTTGCCGGTTTCGATTGTTTTTTTGAATTAATTCATTGCAGATACTAGTACAGTTTCAGTGCTATGATTTGATCGAAATCCTGATTGAGACTCATGTAGAATTGAGTGTTTGGTTAGGTATTCCGTGAGTTGTTTCGTCACTATGCCTTCCATCAATTTTGTTGTGAGTGGGATAGAAGCGACTGGTCGGTAGTTGGCTAGGTCCATTGTGCTTTTCTTAGCATCTTTTGGCAGTGGAGTGAGTAGGATGTTTCCATTTTCCGTGGGGAAGAAACCATTTAGGAGTCTATGGTTTACTTGGTTCGTGAGGTCTTTTTTGAATTGTTTGGGTGCGGCTCTTATTAGGCTGGTAGGACAAATGTCAAGTTTGCATTGAGATTTGGCATATTTTCTGAGCCAGTGTGTGAGTTCATCTACTGAAATTAAGTCAAAATTGGTCCTTCATCGATCGGCTGGGTATTCCCCAGGTTTTGGGTCTAAGCATTCAAGGATGCTTGTGTACTCAATAGTGTTACTTGGTATCATGTGTCGGAGCTTTGTGATTTTTTCATTGAAATAGTTCGCTAGGTTGGTTGCCGATGGGGTGTCTATGCTGTTCGAGGTGACCCGTGTGGTGTTTAGGAGATTGTTTACAAGTGAAAAGAGTTTGTGTGTGTCCTTGTAATTTGGTCTTATTATAGTTTTGTAGTGCGTTCTTTTGGTATGTCTGATGTTGTATTTGTATTTTCTTTGTAGCTGTTTCCACTCTTTGAGTGTGTGTTCATCTTTTTTTTTGCTCCATGCTCTTTCTAGTCATCTGACCTGTGTTTTTAGTTCTTTCAGTTATTCGTTAAACAATGGGATTGAGCTTTTCCTATGTGAGGTTCTAGTTTGGAGCGGTGCTATCTTGTCTAGAACTGTTCTGCATCTGTTGTCCCATTCTTGTAGAAATTGGGGTGATTCTGTAGTTGTCCATTCGTCGGTATACATTTGTTGCCAGAATATTAGAGGGTCTATTTTGCCTCTTGTAGTATAGGTTCTTTGTTCTTGTTTTTGTTGTCTATTTTGTTTTCCAGAGGAGGGAAGCGTTTGCCTTGTAGTGATCTGACCATGGTGTGGCTATCCATTTTGTGTCTCTAATTGTGAGGTTTGCTTCTGATGAAAATTTGTGAGTTATGATGTCTAGTGTATGTCCTTTCTTGTGGGTGGGTTGCATGTTAGGCCAGTGGATCTCCCATAGTTGGAGGAATTCCTTGCATTCGTGTACATTATTTGTATTAGTATCTTCAAGATGAAGGTTGATGTCTCCTGCTATGAGAATATTCTGGGAAGACAGACAAGTATTTGATATGAAGTCCGTAAAGTGTATCTGTGCATCTTGCCAGTTAACCGGGGGTCTGTAAAATAGGATTATGTTTAGTTGATCATGCAGGTTAGGGTGGGTGATTCTGACTGAGGCTATTTCGAGTTGGGGGAGGATCGATTCAGCTGTTGTTGTAACTGTGAATTGGGATTTATAAATTATAACTATACCTCTACCTCTTTCCTTCTCTTGTCCAATGGGTGATTTTTGTACCCTGGTGGACAAAGCTCTAGGATTATTGGGTCTTTAGAATCATGAATCCAAGTTTCATTGATGAGAAGGAAGTCAAGGTGATCTGCCGTTAATCCAGTCAGTTATTGTTGTGGTTTTTTTGATTATTGATCTGGCATTAGTATACCCTATTTGTATTAGTTGGTGTTGCTCCCTTGGGTTCGGGGTTGTGGTGATTTTTATCAATTGTCTATTTTCTTGGTGTGCGGGTTTGGTGTCTTCTTTTTTTGATATCCTTTGTTGGTGTCCATGGGCATTAGGTTTGTCGTGGTCTTTGTTGTTTATTTGGGAGGGCATTATGTGTACGTGAGTGGTGTGTGATTTGTAAGTTGTGGGGTTGTTATCTGTATCGTGGGTTGTATATGCGTGTAAGAGTAGGGTGAGACAGTAGATGGTTAGGAATATTTTGCTGGGGTTCATATCAGCATTTAAGACACTGCAGCGATTTCTAAAGCAGCAGTATATAGAATATACAGTACAATATGCGTAGTGCATCCGCGGCACGGTATCTACAACTGGATCCCTATAAACAGTGCACTTAGAATATGGCAGCAGAATTTAGTTCAAAGTAAACAGTGCTTTCAAAGCAAAGCGGCATATAGTTCAGTAAAGCAGTGCACTTAGAAGCAGATCTCATTTGCAGTGGAATGAAGTGATGCAAATCTCAATTGCAGTGAACACTATGTTCAGTCCAAATCTGCAGTGTTCAGATCGTAACTATGAGCGGTGCAATCAAAGCGAAGCAGTTCAATCTAGGCAGTGTGCTCAGCAACAGTTCATGCAGATCTCACTTGCCTTGAACTCGGCAACAGTTTATGCAGATCTTACTTGGCTTACGTTCAGAACAGGTTACTACTTTATATCATTGCTGTACACGATACAGTTAGTGCAGAGCAGCTATTTTCCTTTGCTTTACAATTCAAAACAAAGCAAAGCATCTACAATTAAATCATTGCTGTGAGCGGTGCGTGCAGCTATTTCCCTATGCCTTACAATTAAAACAAAGCGGTTCATTTGCCTTATATTTAAAACAAAGCAAAGCATTTACATTTAAATCATTACTGTGAGCGGTGCATGCGATTAAAGCAAAGCAACTATATCCAGTTCTTAGAGGGCGATGAAGCTTGCTCGGATGCAAAGCAAAGCAACCACATATAAGTCATTGCTGTGAGCGGTGTGTGCAGCTATTTCCCTTTGCCTTGCAATTAGAACAAAGCAGCTCATTTGCCTTATATTTAAAACAAAGCAAAGCATTCACATTTAAATCATTGCTGTGAGCGGTGCATGCGATTAAATCAAAGCAAAGCAACTATATCCAGTTCTTAGAGGGCAATGAAGCTTGCTCAGACCTGCATGACTCCCTTGCTCCATATCGTCCGTCCCCGGCTCTGGATCCCCTGCTCTCCACCTCCTCTTGTGATCCTTTAGAAAAAACCACAATGTAGTCTCTTTATGTGAAAAAAGCAGTCCAATGAATCCTAGAATTTAATCCTTTAGGTTCCAAGGTGTCCAATCTGTGAATCCAGCGCTGCTCACACTGCAATAAAGCTTTGTTGCGGTCCCCCCCTCACTTACCTGCAGGGACACTGTCAATTATCCACCCCTTGAAGGATTCAAAAGAATGGTTAAGCTGTATGCAGTGGGCTACCAACAGTGCTCCTGGCTTTTTATTGATTATGCATGATTTGTGCTCACCCAGTCTCACCGAAAATTTACGCTTTGTCTTGCCCACATACCATTTCAAGCAAGGACACTGTAACACATATACCACATATTCCGACATACATGACGTCTGGTGCTGCTTTTTGTAGGTGCGCCTGTCCCTTAGGTTGACAAATTCCTTGCATTCAATGGACGCGTTGCAATACAGGCAGGAACCACATGTGAAATGGCCACCTGTCACATTCTTACTGTGGTCCAATAGATCTACTGGGCTTATGATCTCCTTCAAATGTTTGCCTCATGAAAACGCAATACACAGATGGTGATTTACCACCGTCTCAATGTCAACAAAATCTGACTCTTTGTGAATCTGGAGAACAGCAATGCTGTTCAGTCTTGTTTGACCTATTGTTGACCGGAGAAATGTTTTTAGACTGCGTAGTGCAGAGAAAGATCGCTCGCTGGAGCAGGTTGTGACTGGGATTGTTAGAATTAGTCGAATAAGCTTAAACATTTCAGGAAACATAATGGGAAATGTTGGATCAGATTTGAAAAATATCACAGCATCCTGTATATTTTTCATGTTGCTGAGGGATTGACTAGCACTAGCTCGTATTATATCCAGCATCATATTGCGTTGTGCGGTTAATCTACTACTGTCAATATCACTTCCATAGAATTGAAACAGTCTTTCTCCTGAATCTTCTCCAATCACAAATTTCTCAACTTGCATAAGTAAATGCAAGCCGCCTTTGTCAAATATGTCATGCAAAGCAGTCACTGCATTATCAAAAACTTCAAAGTACTGGCACCTGTAAAAATCTTCTACTGTGGAAAATTTATATTGCTCACTGACTCCTCAATCCAACCGCTTTGGAACTTTGTGCTTCCGGGGCAGGACTGACTCTTCAATATTCAGACTGTTTGCCAGTTCTTTTGTTTCTGACCAGAACATATCAAAATTATTCCTTAGATACTGAAGAGTGGTTTTTAATTTTTCAATAACAGATGATGCTTGCTGGATGCAGAGAGTACTTGCTTGTACTGCAGTGTTTGCTACATCAATGAGAGAATAACTTCAGAAGTAGGTGTAGCATGAAGTACACAGAAAATGTCTGTAGTCTGCAACAAAATCCATTTGCTTTAGCCCCAGCTTCAGTGTGATCTTCCTCAGCTGTCATGTGGAAAAATTCAAGCAGCTCACTGTAATTGTCAATAACTGATTTTAAACTAGCCGCACGAAGTGTCCATCTGGTGGGTGCAAATGGTCACAGGTTATGTGCATCAGATGAATGTTTCAGATTTTTAATTTTTGCTACTCATTTAGGAGATGCACTTACAAAATTAATCAGTTCCCTGATTTCATTGAGCACATTTTTACAGTCTAATACATTTACTACACAGTCCTGAACAATCAAATTGAGGGAGTGTGCCAAACAATGAACAAAAATAGCACGAGGCGCCAGTTCCCGAATTTTAGCTTGCACACCATTTCTTATTCCTGAGACTTTACTGGCACCATCAAAGCACTGTCCCCTGCACATTTTAAAATCCAAACCACACCTTGTTAAGACATCTTTAACAATATTAAAAAGGTTTTCTGATGCTGTTCCACCTGTTTCATAAAATCCAGTGAAGTCTTCATGAGCCTCGAAATCATCACTAACCCAGCGAATGCAAACTGAAACTTGTTCATGCACACTTACATCAGCTGTTTCATCAATCATGATAGAAACAAAATCACAATTTTGAATGTTCACAAGCACTTTTCTCAACACATCCTGATACATGATCATAAGAATTTCATTGGTCACATCATGTGACAACCATTTGTAGCTAGTTTGTTGTAGCCATTGGTTTATTTCAGGAACATCTTCACCCCTTAACTTTAGCAAATTCAAAAAATTAGACCTGTCATCTGTATGACCACGTATAGCCTGGCCTTGCTGAGCAAGATATCTCAGTGATTTGAAGGCTTTTGTCAGCACCAGGCGTGCAATCAGCAAGTCATTTTTCTTGGCTTTACTCATCATAATGGCAAATATATTTTGTGTACTTGCTAATTTGCTTATTCCTTCCCGGTGGCACTCAGATTTTTCATGTTTACGGAATCTTTCCAATGCATGATGTGACGAAAAGACTAGACGAATTTCATATTTAATATAAAATGTTTATTCACCTTTTAGTTCACAATTTACTGTATAGCATCAATGGTCTATACAGGAAGCATATCTGCACAAGCAAGAAATGTACAGGCAAAGAAGTCAGAATGCTTGCTACATATTTGTTCTACCCTGCTTATATACTGTTTTTCTTTGCTATATGACTAATCTTCTCCTGACATCACGTGCATGCTGTACCATACCACAAATCCTTTAATCTAAAGCAGAACATGCTGCGCCTGTTCCCCTTCATTGTTCCCTTTTCTTTTCTCACAGACAGTCAGGCGCCTTGCCCGTTTTCCTTCATACTTCAGCACATTCTTTCTCCAGGCATGGGGGAGGTTCCTGCTGCTGTGACCTTTTCAACTCTTTCCACTTTATATTTCTTACAGATGCCATGGGTCAAATCCATCATCAATGAATGAAGCCTCAGCTTTTGTAGCAAACTGTGTTAAACCTTTACCTTTTGCATCTTGACAAGTCTTGCAAAATGCCTTTTCTTTTATCTTGCAGTAAGTGAGCCAGCTGAAATTGGACATCCACTTTTCTTGAAATGAGCGACCTTTGTAGGATTTTGCACCACTAGTCCTGGGTCTCTCATCTTCATCCAACTCTTCAGTAGTTTGTTTTCTATTATTTTGATTAGCTCCAGATGCTGGGGGTATATGCTGTTCCATTTCTTTTCCTACTGCGATCTGAATTACAAATTTATCCATTTTAGCTGTCTTTTCTACAATCAAGATCAAGTTGTGCTTTATGTACATAAGTACATAAGTAATGCCATACTGGGAAAAGACCAAGGGTCCATCGAGCCCAGCATCTTGTCCACGACAGCGGCCAATCCAGGCCAAGGGCACCTGGCAAGCTTCCCAACGTACAAACATTCTATACATGTTATTCCTGGGATTTTGGATTTTTCCAAGTCCGTTTAGTAGCGGTTTGTAGACTTGTCCTTTAGGAAACCGTCCAACCCCTTTTTAAACTCTGCTAAGCTAACCGCCTTCACCACATTTTCCGGCAATGAATTCCAGAGTTTAATTACAGGTTGGGTGAAGAAAAATTTTCTCCGATTTGTTTTAAATTTACTACACTTTAGTTTAATCGCATGCCCCCTAGTCCTAGTATTTTTGGAAAGCGTGAACAGACGCTTCACATCCACCTGTTCCACTCCACTCATTATTTTATATACCTCTATCATGTCTTCCCTCAGCCGTCTCTTCTCCAAGCTGAATAGCCCTAGCCTCCTTAGTTTTTCTTCATAGGGAAGTCGTCCCATCCCCGCTATCATTTTAGTCGCCCTTCGCTGCTGGATGTGCTGCTGCAGACAGTGGGTATTTCTGTAGCTGGAAGAAAAAATATGAATTGCAATGACATCTCTCCAGCTGCTTAACAATCAATGTGGTAGGTTGCTACCCCATTAATTTTGAAAGTTTTTCTGTGGTACCATCAACATTTTAGAAGCTGTTTAGCCATTTCATGAATTTTAGCTTGCACACCATTCCTTATTCCTGAGACATTACTACAGCTACACCATCAAAGTACTGTCACCTTGCTAAGACATCTTTAACAGTATACGCCAAACCTGGGCAAAGACGCACTCAGAACATTAGAAACTTAAGTAATATTTGCTTAACCTAAAAGACAAAAATTTGAAGGAAAATTTTTTTTTGCTAAGCACTAAAATTTTTTTTATAATTTTAAATAAATAGCCTCACCAGCCCAGGGTACCAAGCATTTCTAGGACACCCTATTATATGGCTATCATCATTGGCCCCACCACCAACCAAACCAACCACAGAGAAAAACTCTCCTAACTAACTGAGAGAAAATTCTGTGGTAAAAGGTCGGTAGGGAATACAAAAATTTTTTTTATTTTAGTGCAAATAGCAAAATCCAACAAATTTATTCATCAAAATGTATACAAAAAGATAAGAAGTAGAAAATGTCCATACGTCCAACAGAGCAACTGTAACGGAAGAAGAAATTACTTATCTTCAACTGAACCTTTTCATATCCAGTATCTTTCTTCCTTTTTTCGTTTTTTAATCCAACGCTCCAATAGCGTCAATACAACGTATCAATTTCAGCACCGTTGTGGACTCTATCGTCTTTATTCTTCATTTCTCACTTCTCGACAGAAATAGAGCTCAACCTGTTTCGAATCTTCATCAGGAGAAAGAGCAAAAACAGAACCATATTTTACTCTTATCTATAACAAGCAACAGCCACAAAATGGCGCATGTAAATATATAGGACGCTCTCAACGGTAACTCCTCCCTGCCATAATTACGTCATATCCAATGAGAACATTTTCTCAATTAATTACTAAAAGGCTTCCCATTCCATTGGACCATTCAAACCTGAAGGGTGTGTTCTCAAACGAAAAATCCAGCGTTGTTCCTTTTGATGAAGGACCCTGGATACGTCACCACGTCGCCTATTACTGATCAGCTGTTCAATGATTATACATCTTAACTGATTAAAGGGATGTTGTTTCTCCACACAGTGTTTTGCCAATGGCATATGCAGTTTTTCAGCTTGTATTCCATGTTTATGTTCACTCAAGCGGACTTTTAACATCCGTTTGGTTTGTCTTATATATCTAAGACCACAAGGACATGTGATCATATAGATAACTGCCTTCGAGGTACAATCAGTTTGTCCCTTTAACCAAATCCATTTATTATTAATTGGATCCCAAATTTTGTCATTCTCATCCATAATCTCGCACATAACACATTTATTGCATTTCCTATGACCCGGAATGGAAACTTGTCTACTTGTCCATATATCCGGATGACATAATAGGTCCGCTAAATTAGCACATCTTGAATAGGAGACCATGCATTTTTTATCTGCAAAGATCTTATGAGCTGACAAAATGTTCCAATGTTTGTGAATAATGCTTGCAATTTTGGGAGAGAAGGAAGTATATTGCAATATACAAGGGGTATTCTGCTGAACCTCTTTATTAGTTTTAGGTTCCAACAAGAATTCTCTATGATTGCATAATGCTCGTTTATAAGCATGATTTACAGTTTTTCTCGCATATCCTCTTTCATATAACTTATCTTTTAACTGAGAAGCAGATCGTTTGTATTTCTCAGAAGAATCACAGATTCGACGATACCGTAGAAACTGGGCAAATGGCAAGTTATCCCGAATATCTCTGGGATGCATACTATTATATTTAAGTAAAGAGTTGCGATCAGTAGATTTAGTAAAAATATCTGACTCCAATCTACCATTAACTTTCATAATTTTCACATCTAAAAAGTGAATAACCGAGGCATGAGCTTCATATTGGAATCTGATAGTTGGATGACATATATTCAGTTCTTGAATAAATTCTACCAACAACTCTACATCTGCATCCCAAATCATAAAGATATCGTCGATGTAGCGCCACCAACAAAGAGCATGCTGAAATAAAGGTAACTTGTAAATCCGGTGTTCCTCCAAAAAATCCATAAATAAATTAGCCACGGATGGAGCAAACGCAGCTCCCATCGCTATACCTAATAGCTGTAAATATAGCTCATCATTAAATATAAAGTAATTATTAAATAAAGCCAACTGGAATAATTGCAGGAGAAATTTGGATGGAACAGTCACTGGTTGTGGTCGTTTCTCCAAAACAGACTCAATTGCTTCTACTGCTTCTTGTTGAGGTATAGCAGTGTACAAAGATTGTACATCTAACGTGACTAATATACCTGAAATATACTCCGACTTTTCTCTCAGTTAGGAGAGTTTTTCTCTGTGGTTGGTTTGGTTGGTGGTGGGGCCAATGATGATAGCCATATAATAGGGTGTCCTAGAAATGCTTGGTACCCTGGGCTGGTGAGGCTATTTATTTAAAATTATAAAAAACATTTTTCATTCAAATTTTTGTCTTTTAGGTTAAGCAAATATTACTTATTAAGTTTCTGATTTTTTTATATTTGCTGATGCAGTATTGAATTTTTGATTTTGGCACTCAGAACATTGCCATACCATAATAGCTCTAACTGCCTGAGATCAATTATACAGGCAAAAGAACTGAACTAGTTAACTAAAATGGAAAACATCAGAGCCGTGCATTTCCAATTCCAAAAAATGACATATTCCAATTAATTCGGAATAAACACAGTTTATATCTAATTGTTCAACCACCCTTAGAATTCACCTTTGGGTTTAAAAAGCAAAACCATGTGCATGCAAGGGCTGGATAAATTAATTAAAACAAAGTTTAAAGTAAATGCCCTGCCTGCCTTAATATGTAATACTCGGCACATTTAGACTGCCTCAGGACAGAAATTCTGCAGGAAGATCCTACCTCTTCCAACGAGCCTACCCGAACGACCCAACTTAATTTTAGTACCTAAACCACACCACTAATCCACACCACTAACTTTAACCATACGTTAACCCTGCCCCCATATTTCGTCGACGTATCCATATATTGTGTTATCTCTGTAATACCTGTACCTATTCATTGTAAGCCGCACTGAACCTGCTATTGAGCGGGAAAGAGCGGGGTATAAATGTTGCAAATAAATAAATATCTCTCTGTGAAACAACAGTAATAAAAAAGGCAATTGCATTTTTTATGTTTAATTCTCTTTATTAAATTTTTATCATTTTACATTCATATAAACAATAAATGTAGAAAACTTAGATATTATTTTACAAATCGTCAATAAAAGAAAAAAGGAAATTGTAGTCTAATTTTTATCCACAATATTTGGGATCCAAGAATAAGGTAAAATTAATAAGAAAGAAAAAAGATATAATGAAAGAAAACATATAACAAGTTTTCCCCATACCAGGAGCAGAAGGTCCACCAATATTGCAATCAGGCTACTACATTATCCCCTGAGACAGCTCCAGGGAGTTCTTTCATTCGTTCTCTACTTTCAACAAAATCTGTGTTTCTTGGGGTCAAAAAAGAGATATGTGCTTGATTCAAATAATATAATACATTTGTAGGGAAATTTGATAAAGGAGGTGGCTCCTAGAGCCAGAACTCTTGACTTAAGCGTCATTAGTTCTTTCCTTCTTGCCAAATCAGGAAATATATTTCTCTCCCAAGAAAGTTTCATTAACATGTTAAAAAAAAATAAACATAAGATGTTAATTTTGTCCAATTCAAGGGCAAATGTTACTAACAAAGTAGCCCATTCCTTTTCCACTGAAGTTTCTAATATGTCCGTTAAATTCAAACTTTCTTTTGGCAGGTCTTCTTTGGTTTTGTAGGAACTTTAATATAGTAAAGTTTAGTCACAGGTGGATGGTTCTCACTTGGCAATCTCAGTATTTCTAACATATATATTTTTTAAATAGTTCCAGAGGAGAAAATATAAGAAGATTTAGGAAAATTTTAAAGTCTTAAATTATTCCTCTTGAGCTGATTTTCTAAATTTTCCATCTTCCGAGCATGTGATTTTTTTTCCCTTTATCACTGAAGTGACCACTTCTTTAATCGATTTTAATTCAGTTCCTACATTGCCAACTTCCTTTTGTTGTGCCTCTATCTTATTGGACATTAATAGGAAATTATTATTTAGTTCAACTGTGTCTCTCCGCAGAGACTCTGAAATTTGCAGTAGTGACGAATTAACCCCCCTGTATAGCGTCCCAGAGTAGGTCCAATGTGACTTTTTCTGGTCTTACCAGGCCGACGTTTTCTCCAGAAACCAGCTTCCGGGGCAAGGAGGGTTTCGGTGAAACCAACTCTCCCTCCTTAGGTGTAACTCCTGGGGAAGATGTAGCGATAGGGCCTCCCCTGTTCGTCTGGAGATGAAAACCAACTTCGGGCGTCTCCAGCTGCAGAACACTTCCCTTCTCGCTAGTAGTTCCAGGTCGTGGCGGGGTCATAGCTGAGGGAGAGCTAAGTGACACTCCCTTGATGCTGCAGTTCGCCGATGTAGTCGCGTTTCCTGCTATAGCAATTGGTTTCGCAGACGCCTGGACCCCGAACGCTTCGAGGGTAGGCTGGCAAGCGGTAGGGTTCCCACCCGGGCCCGAGGAGGTAGGGGCTCCAGTTTTCCCTTTTCTCTTCCCCATACCAGCTGGGGAGTGCGCCATTAGCCTGCCAAATCCTATGAGGCTCAGGAGCAGTTTGAAGCAATGACTCATAACTGGAATCAGTACGGTAGTTAGAAATAAACGTTTTAAAGTTGTTAATGGCTGTCAAAGCAGTTGCAACATTTTCATTTTTACTCTGAAGAATCTCACTGGCTGGATTGATATGATTCAACAGGTCATGCCATAGGATGAGAGAAATCCTTCAACTTGGTGCTCAAAATATGCGCTTCATATTTTGATTCGTTGTCATATTTCTCATCACTAAGAATCTCATACAGAGCATCATAGATTTCTCCAATTTTGTGCCTGAGTGGCTGCAGAGCATCTGTGTGACTTTCCTAACGAGTTTCTAAGAGAGGTTTCAATGTCAGAGAGGGAACGTGCTTCCTGAGAACTGCCCAGCGCTTCGTTGATGACGAAAAAAACTTATATAACTCTTGAACTGTTCCAAAGAAGCCAATGGTCTCATGATTCACTTTGGCAGCATCATTTACAACTAAGTTCAGGCTGTGAGCTCCACATGGAATGTAGAAAGCACGAGGGTTCATGTTTAAAATCAGCCTCTGTGGCCCATTTCTTTTCCCTCTCATATTGGCTCCGTTGTTGTAGCCTTGACCCCTTACATCACCAATATTAAGATTCCATGTGCGCAGTTGATAAGTGTCACATAAACCCTCTCCAGTTGAGTCATGAACTTCTAGGAAGCCTAGGAAATGTTCTTCAATGTCTACATTTCCTTTTTTGCAGTTAAAGTGAATAATAAGTCATCTGCTCAGTGTGACTGACATCTGGTGTACAGTCCAATATTATAGAATAGTATTTTGCTGTCTTGATTTCAGATAAGATCTTCTCAGTGATGGCATTGCCCAAAAGCGTAATAATTTCATTTTGTATGCGATTGCTCAAATAATGGATTTTGGATTCCTCTTTTATAGCCCTCCTTATATGTGCTGTCATGACAGAATCAAACTTTCCAAACAGTTCAACCAGTTTAAGAAGGTTGCCATTATTTCTTTCAAAAAGCTTTTCAGATGTGCCTCGTAGAGCCAGACATTGAGATCCAAGAAATTTGATTATTTCGATGAGCCTTTCAGTTACATCTGACCAATGTTTTTTTCTAGCTCATACAGCCTTTGATGCTGTGAATCAAGTGTAGTTTTGTTTTTCAGATCCTTTCTGAAGTCGACCCACATTTTTGAATGTTTCATATGAGCTAGACTTGTTTCATGTGTAGGCAGTGCTTTGGATACACTCCTCCAGTTGTTGTAACCAGTAGATATAAAACTACTGGATGATTCACTTGGATCTGTTGGTGAAAACAGTTTGCAGCAGAAACAGAACACGTGATCTGTAGAAACTGAGTACAGTAACCATGGTCTTGGCAGTAGTTCACCATTTTTTGGTGGTAGTATATATCGCTGAACTTGCGTCCACTAGAGTTTGCGGGATACAAAATGCCTTTCTTTTGAACAGGTCCTGATTCTGTGAGAATAATTCTTATTTTGTCAGTGAGTTTTGGCCATTTTGCTGGATCAGATAGCTCAAGTGCCAATGAATCTGAAGTTGATGAAGCTAACGATGACTCTGTCTTAAGCTGTTCTTCCTCAAAGTTCTCTAAACTGCATGGCGGCCTACTTTGCTTTTCCATGTTCATTGCTGCTCCTTTCGAACTATCATCAGTGAGAGTAAATGAACTGGAATCTTCTGATTGTTGGCTGGCAATGACTTTCTTCCATGGGCTTGATCCAGAGTACTTGCACCTGGTTGGGGGTCTTCCTCCTCCTGAGAGTACTCACCAGTCACTTTTAATCGTTTGTCAAAGCTATCTATTGTTCCTGCTTGCCTCTGGATGGCTTCTTCTTTTGCTGCTTTTCTTTTTCTGTTTTGCCAACCTGACAGTTTCTTTTTAGTTGCCATCACAACCACGACCAGTTTATGTGAAGTTGTGAACACTCAAAAGCTCTTTGACTTTTATACTAAAAACAAACCAACAACAACAAAAAACATTGTCAGTTAAGTTTGAAGCATGAATGTGTCTGTATAACACAGAGTGTGTGTGTCTCACAGACAGAGATCGTGTATGTGTGTGAGAGTGTCCCTAGCAGGCAGGGGTAAGGGTAGTGGGGTTGTTTTTGACGTCTGGTTGTGTGTTGTGGCGGATGGTGCGGGCGTCGGGTTTCCTCTTACCTCTTGAGCTGTTCTGATGGATGTTCAGAGCGCAGGGCAGGCTGGCATTGGTTAGCCCTGTTTCACGGGCAGCAGGCGGGGTGTCTGTCACTGGCAGTCGTTTGCTGGCCTGGTTCCGTTCTCACAGGTAGCGGGCTGGCTGGCTGGCTGTTGGTGGGATTGGCAGTCTTCCCAATGTGTATCACTTTGCACTTGCCAACATTAAATCTCATCTGCTATTAGATATATAAACAATAGAAATATAGATATAGTTATAGATATATCTAATCTATATTTATCTATATTTATATATTTCACGCTGGTTATAAAAAAAAATGTGATGGATGCATTTAAAGAAAAGAAGCTAGAACAATACTAAAACAGATAAGTAAAGCAAGCAGGGGGTTTGAGTAGGCCTGCTGCTGGCATGTCCAAATAAAATCAACAAGTCCTGTAGCTCTATTGTCTATTTCTTCCACTGTGTCCTCGCTTGAGCGTAAATGCACGTCAGCAGTAAATCCCGTGCCCATTAATAACCCTGTGGCTACGCTTTTGTTCCGATGGTCAAAATAACTAAAGATAACGCGTAACATGTTCAATTCATGGAGAGGAGAACGATAGAAATTGATCAGTTTGTGGTGCATTAGGAAAAGAAAGCTTTGGAAACCTTACCTGTATATAATAAATTGACTTTAATCTCGAAAATTTTGAGATAACCTACTGGCGCCTGGTTCTCCTCTTTTCTCTTCTGCTTCCCAGAAGGGCAACTTAGCTGCAAACACTTAATTCTTCAAATGTATTTTCTGGAAAAGGCGTGTGTACCTATGTTTCTGCCTATGTGTTTGTGAATTCTAAGGTGCTGTTGTGTGTGTGTGTGTGTGTGTGTGTGTGTATATTATTGTTGAGGTATGTGTAGTATTCCATATGAGTTTTTTTTTTCCTGTATCGCTGTTGGGATAATTCTACAAATGGATGCCTCCTTTTAAGTGCCTTAACGTCACATTGTGAAAGCCACAGTAACACAATGAGGGCAGATAAACACCCACATGGTCCACCCAGTCTGC
This sequence comes from Microcaecilia unicolor, assembly GCF_901765095.1. NCBI lineage: Eukaryota > Metazoa > Chordata > Amphibia > Gymnophiona > Siphonopidae > Microcaecilia > Microcaecilia unicolor. The sequence continues at coordinate 624,607,217 of NC_044031.1, forward strand.
CCAACCTATTATTATATAAGGACATCTGAGTGCCCAGATTCTGGTATACAATACTTGGATAACTTCGCATCAGCCTGCCTTACATTTAGGCATATGCAGTTATGCTTGATGTAACTGGGCACACCAAAATCTTGCGAGGGCATGAGTAACTTGGTATTCTATATGTGACCGTACTCTGCACACAAATATCCTCCCCTTGTATTTCCATGCCATGCCACTTAGTTTGCCTTTACAGAATATGCTTACACACACAGAGGGCCTTGTAATAGAATTGCCCTTCATCATGTGTTTTTTTTTCCCCAAGCCTCAGTTTCTAAGTAGGTAGAACAGCCACCTGCTTAAGGGCATTGGAATGAAAGGAGCAACTCCCCAACACCCCATTCCTCCTAACAGTCATCTCTCCAAGCACCGCTCAGTGTAAGCAGCGATATCCTATTAGACCTTCTTCTACGTAGTGCATGGAATTTTGGACTCACGGTGTTCAGAGCATGACTCACCCCTCAGTCGCTACACCCGCAGGCAGCTGACCTCCCCAGAGGATCCAAGCAGCGGCTCTCTCACTGCCTCTCAGCACTCCAATGGAACGGCAACACCCGGCGGCAGCGGTCTAAATAACTCGGATGGACATGTCACGTACACAGGGCCGTGAGCGTGTGGGAAGAGCTGTGCGGGGCCAAAGAGCCGAGCGCTGCGCATGGGAAGGCAGCAGCGCATAGGCACTGACGCAGTACGGTTTTTTATTTTTAAATACAACTGGACCAGACGGCGCGGCGCGGTGCCCTTGAAGGCAGGCGCCCCCCTGCGGGGCTTACCCCGCTTACCGGGTTGACACAGCCCTGCCTTCCCACTCCTACCCTTGACCGACGTACCTCTCCCATTCCCCCTGCTCCCACCCTTGTGGACCGCGCCTCATACCCTATCCCTCTCGCCCGTACCAACCTTTCCCCTGATGACCTCCAGGAGATGGCCGAGGTACTGCATATTGGAGGGCAGACACTGAAGGACCTTTCCCAGTTTCTCCAGTATCTGTCCTCCCAAGTACAGCGTCCATGAGGCCATCTCCTCCCCCCCCCCCCCCCGTCTATGTTTTGTATTTAGTTCTCCCCAATATATTATGTATTTTTATTTTTGTATATATTTCCAATACATTTTTATAAAATTTTTTCATTGAAAAACCCCCACACGAACACAAAGAATAGTACTAACAAAGAGGTTGTGTGTGTGTGTGGGGGGGTTATTAGACAGCCATTGCACAGAAATAATAGAAACTATAGTAGTATATCACAAAGTAATAAAATGTTGATGAAACTGTTGGGGGGGGGGGGGGTGCGAAGCCAACATGTGATCACATATACAGCAATGTGAATTTCCAGATGCGGTGGGTGGGAGGAAGAACACAGACAAACGAATTGGCTTCTAATTTCAAGATCCAGGTCTCCACGCATTAGCTGTATATGTGCGCATATATATGATGTACATTTAGTGTGTCATTAACAGGCGATGCGCAAATCTGCGTGCTATCATCACGTTTGTCCTACATGTGTCTCGCTACAACTAGGAAATGGATGGCGGATTTTTCCTGGCACAGTTGGACTTTTTTGCTGGGAGGAAACATGCTGGCAGGCCGGGACAGGAGCCAAGGCGACCCGTTCATGAAGACCCTGCCCACGTTCGCCCTCGCCTCCACCCCCGCCCACATGTGTTTTGTCTACGGCTGGTTTGGAAGACATGTCAAACAGGAAAATAGTAGATGACTACTGCTTATCCAGAACGGCTATATATGAGCTATACCAGGAAATACGAGCTGATATTGACCCAACCACTGCAAGATCTCATGCAGTACCTGGGCTGGTGAAGCTGCTGATTGTTCTGCAGTTCTTTGCCAAAGGGACATTCCAGCATGTATTAGGGGGTAACAGTGGCATGGACCAGTCTACTGTTTCAAGACATCTAACACAGATACTACTCTTTCGCACAACCCCCTCCCCATTTTGCGTCCACGGTGTCTGCTCTGCCCTACTCCCCCTTTGTTACATCCCCTTCTCATATCTTTACTGTTTAAAAAAGTGCATGAAGAAATACACCCCTTTGCTCTATGTTGCAGGTGATGTGCGCCCTGAAAAAATGTGTTTGTAAGCACATTGCATTTCCTAGGGGGGAAGAGGAGCAGAGGAGGATCAAGCAGGATTTTTACAAGATTGCTGGCATGCCCAATGTCCTGGGGGCTATTGACTGCACACATGTTGCCTTCACCCCGCCTGTGGATCAAGAAATGCAGTACCGTAACTGCAAGGTGGGATACTCGCTGAATGTGCAAGCGGTGTGCGATGCAAACCATAGGATCCTGGATGTTATGTCACGTTATCCGGGGAGCTGCCATCTCTTACATCTTGTCTAACAGTGCGCTGGGAAAGAAGTTTACAGAGGGGCAATTCGGACAAGGGTGGCTTCTTGGTGAGTGTATTTTTGGTTTTCTAACAGATGTGGCAGTAGTTCTGGAGGGGATGCATATGACACCCATTTTAAAAGTGGCACTACACTTTTAAGGTGAGAGTCCTCTGATTGGCATACTGTTATGAGCTGATAGCAATGTATTGTTGTGTTCCTGCAGGGGATGCCGGATATGGATCGAAAACATGGCTACTGACCCCGCTCACAATGCCCCATTCGGAGACAGAGAAGCGCTACAACGAGTCACACATCTTGACTAGATGTACTATTGAGCGGACTTTCAGGGTACTAAAGAGCCGTTTTCGCTGCTTGCACATTTCTGGTGGATCCCTGCAATATTCCCCTGATAAGGTGGCGGATATAGTGACTGTATGCTGCATAACATCGCACTGAAGCATCACCTAGAGATCAAGATTGTAGTCCTCCAGAAGTGGACATAACCCCCTTGGACAGAAGATCCGGTGTAACCAGGGGAAATGCCGTGCGCCAGCAGCTGATCCGGGAGTATTTTTCCAGAGTTCCTCAGCCTGTGTAGCCACCTACCACTTATGAGTTTCCAAGGTAGAAAATAGAAGGCATATATGCATAGCTGTATTTAAACCACAGCTGATATGTAATTCATCAGACAAGACAATACAATCTGTATGAATACTTGAAATGTTCATTTATTTATATCACACAAATACTTGGAAGTAAACCTTTCTGAGGAGTACAATAACTTAAATGCATGGATAAACAGACAAACTTGCACGGTCACACAGGATCTTGCTGTTTCACTGCACCTTTAAAACAGAAAAGAAAATCTGTTGTGAATTCAGAACGCATGTATCAGTGAATGTTGTTAGGGGGGTGGGAACAGTGTCATACCACAGCTGATAACTGGGGCTGTGAGGAAACAACAGAAAAAAAAAAACATTTAATAGTGAACATGTACTAGTTTACTACAGAGACAAGGAGTACGCAAACCCATCAAATAGGAGGGAAAATAGGGGAAACAAATGTACAAAACAAACAAATGCATCTGTGAAACTGGTTTGTAGTACATTTGTCAATGATACTATTGAGAGAGGGGCTGCCACACAGAAGAGGTACAGGAAGGTGTTCTGTGGTCCTGCCTGTGGTTTAAAAAAAAGTAAAGGTTGAAATTGCCATAAGTGTTGTAACCAGGTCACCCTTCCAGATGGGGCCGAGGTCATCCTCTCGATGAGCTTTGCTAGCCAGACACCTCACTTTTCCTCTCTCTCCTTTTTGTAGATTTAAGAAACTCTTGCACACTCACAGCCGTTAGAAAACAAAGTTCTTTATTGTTCCAGCTCTCTTAACATCAGATTATTCTGGCTTAAACACCTCCTTCAGTCAGTAGACTTTATCTCCTAATGGGTCGTCCTCCCATCTATACATTTTTTTTTGTTACATTTGTACCCCGCGTTTTCCCACTCATGGCAGGCTCTATGCGGCGGGCAATGGAGGGTTAAGTGACTTGCCCAGAGTCACAAGGAGCTGCCTGTGCTGGGAATCGAACTCAGTTCCACAGTTCCCCAAGACCAAAGTCCACCACCCTAACCACTAGCCCACTCCTCATTTTCCCCTTGACAGTTGCAGTTTTCTGCTTCAAATCCCACCAAACCTCCAGCAGCACTATCTTATCAGCAGACAGTTTTGGTGATTAGGTGATGCCACATCATCTCTTACACAATACAGTCTGAGTATTCCAGTGCACAATCCTGTTCAGAAACAATCTAACTTTCAACAGCACTACCTTTTGTGAGCAGACAGTACTGTAGCAAGTTGTGCTCTCCAGTCTCTTCTCCACTGCTTTACTCTCAGCTTTCCCCAGCTCCACAGCCGGGGCAATGCTGAAGGCCACAAAAGCTTTCACCTTGTCTGCCTGGGTTAGAGCAAAACCAGCCACTTCTATACACTCCTCCTCCCCTTCTTTTCCCACCTCCTCTTTATCACAAACCATATCCTCCTCCTCCCTAAGCTCCCCCAGCTGTTCCTCATTTCCAGGATCAGACCTTATCTCCCAATCAGTTATTCCCCCTCCCACTCCTGGGAGTCCAGCTGACCCTGCACTGGCTTCTGGGGAGAGTAGTTTTCCTTCCTTAACTAAAGCTTTCTCCAGCAGTTTAGCCCCTACAGGGCGCACTGCTCTCCTAGCTGGGCTGAATGACCGGGGATGCTGACGGCTAAAAGAACCACTATCCCCATTTTCCCCACACCAGCACTCCTGAGTGCTCACAGTGTACATGAAACAATATAAACTATCGAGAGAGGTGCATGGGACACAATCACGTGAGATACTTACTCGGATCAGCAGGCCCGTGAGACCAGGAAGGGAAAGGGGGGGAGATTGGCTTGTTTAGGCTGTAAGAAAAAAACATTTGAGGTTTCACTACATGTGGAGGGATAGTGAGGAGGACGCAAACTGTGCCCCTGAGGATATGAAAAACAGGTATAAACACAATAAGCACCTGAGATTACTACTTACTTGGAAGAGCAGGGCTGGGAGACCATGAAGGGGGGGAGAGGGTTTTGCTTGTCATCCAGGCTGTAGGAAAAAAATACAATGTAGGTTTCAGTAAATCAGGAGGGATAGTGAGGAGGCCGCAGTCCCTGCCTGCGAGGATTGAAAAAACAAGTCTGAACACAACAATCACCTGAGATACTATACTTACTTGGAAGAGCAGCGCCGGTAGTCCAGGAAGGGACAGAGGTGGGCTGGCTTGTCATTCAGGCTGTAATAAAAAATTTAAAAAAAAAACGGTTAAAAGAGCACAAATATGTGTTTGGTGGCTAGGAAACTATATGGTAGCCACGGGAGATACTTACACAGAGAAGTGCTGGGACACAAGAGAAGGGGAAAAAAAGAACACACGCATTAGACGAACACATGATGACAAAGGGGATATACTAGGAGTGGCCTAGTGGTTAGGGTGGTGGACTTTGGTCCTGGGGAACTGAGTTCGATTCCCACTTCAGGCACAGGCAGCTCCTTGTGACTCTGGGCAAGTCACTTAACCCTCCATTGCCCCATGTAAGCCGCATTGAGCCTGCCATGAGTGGGAAAGCGCGGGGTACAAATGCAACAAAAAAAACAAAAATAAATTCTAGAGCGCTACTAGGGTTACGCATTGCTGTACAGTTTAACAAAGAAGGACAGTCCCTGCTCGAAGGAGCTTACAATCTAAAGGACGAAATGTCAAGTTGGGGCAGTTTAGATTTCCTGAATAGAGGTATAGTGGTTAGGTGCCGAAGGCCACATTGAAGAGGTGGGCTTTGAGTAAGGATTTGAAGATGGGCAGGGAGGGGACCCGGCGTATGGGCCAGGGGCGTAGCCAGACAACAGATTTTAGGTGGGCCTAGGCAAGAAGAATTGGGTGGGCACCAAGTGTTCTCCCCCCCCTCCCCCCCCCAAAAAAGATTATCTCCGCTGGTGGGAAAATGCGTCTTTCCACCTTGGCAGCAGGCATGCACTGAAAACCGAGCATGCGCAGGTGCTGGTGTCATGGAGAGTAGCGTTTACATTAGCATCAGGGGAGAATCTTCAGGTGGCGGAGCTTGGGATTCCCACCAGTTACCACTAAACATGTGCTACTGTTGGGTGGGCCTGAGCCATAAATGGGTGGGCCCTGGCCCACCCAAGCCCACCTGTGGCTACGCCACTGGTATGGGCTCAGGGAGTTTATTCCAAGCATGGGGTGAGGCGAGATAGAAAGGGCGGAGCCTGGAGTTGGCGGTGGTGGAGAAGAGTACTGAAAGGAGGAGGGATCTGTCTTGAGAGCGGAGGTTACGGGTAGGAACGTAAGGGGAGATGAGGGTAGAGAGGTAAGGAGGGGCTGCAGATCGAGTGCATTTGTAGGTTAGTAGGAGAAGCTTGAACTGTATGTGGTACCTGATCGGAAGCCAGTGAAGTGACTTGAGGAGAGGGGTGATATGAGTATATCAGTCCAGGCGGAAGATAAGACGTGCAGCAGAGTTATATGTGCCTGTGGAAGAGATGTATATAGGGATTACATAAGGAGACTATACCATTTGCAGTGCGGGAACTGACAGCGGGGTCATCCTGCAATACCTCACGCCGCACCCCCCTGATCTCCTGCCGGAGATCCTGAAACATCTGCTGTTGCTGTGCAAAATGCCTTTCTGCTTGCTGTGAATTCCTTCTCATCATGTCACACAGGTCACTCAAATGGGCGTTGGTCTTCTCCAACTCACGCATCAATGCATTGCCCACCAAATTCTGCTGCTTGCACTGTGCATCAGACACAAGGCGCACCTGCTCACATATGGCATCTGTCGAATGCTGGACACGCCCAGCCACTTCTTTAAGCAGTGTGTTGATCCCCTCATTCCACTTGGTCTGCATCTCCCACAGCTGGCGATAATCCTCCCATTCCTCCGTTGGGGGTATATGAGGACGGTCATTGGGCAACTCCAGAGCAGAAGATACGGGGGTGACATGAACATCGATGGGGTTTGTGACATCTACGAGCTCAAGGGTCATGGTTTCCCCTCCCTCCCCTCTCTGTGTAGGCGTCATCAACCATAGACCTTAAAATAGAAAGGCAAGTAATTAAACACACGAACACAAACATACACACAAACAACGCCAATGTCCTATTGTAACTTCATGCAACACACAATGACACCTCTGTACTCACATGCTTCTTCATCTTGTCTGCAACATGGTGTTGCAGGCTGTTGAAGTGCCCGCAACCGGATGGCCACCTACCAAAAAAAAAAAAAGAGACCAGCCGGTTAACAAATGGTTGCTGAGGCCACTGCTACTGGTCCCTTCCAGCACCCCAACAGCACATCACATTACTCACCACCTTCTCTGTCCTCAGTTGTGGGACCTGTGGTCGCACTTGGCAATGTGGCATCTTACAGATGTTCACCTACAAAGATAAAACACAAACGAGGTTGACCAAAAACCGCCCACGACCAAACTTCTTACCGCCACCCCATTGTCTGCAATACGCTAAACAAACTCACCTTCCATACCACCAATGGCATCCTCTGACGTGTCGATACCACCACACAGGCCGACCACCTGCTCACGGCCAAGGGTGGGCAACACAGCCTCCTCCAGGGGAGTCAGCTGTAAGGCACATCGAGGGCCACCCCCTGTACCCTTTCCATGCTTCCACTTTTTCCGTGCCTTGGCTTTGACGATACCCCTGAAATCTTGCCAACGATGCTTACAGTGCGCATCTGCACACTGACAGCAGTCACATCATCCGCAATCTTCCTCCATATTTTGTTTTTTTGGGCCAAACGAGAGCCTGGACTTTTTAAAAAGCTGACCAAACTTTGTAGCTCGTCCTCTGTGAATTTTGGCACACGCTTCCGCTTACCCATTGTCATCAGGGCCCTCACTTTCAACCACTGTTTCCTCCTCCTCCTCCATTGCTTCCAGACAAATAAAATGGAGGAGATGTTATCACCCTGCCATAAGCTCATCTCTCAGCTTGAAACGTCAGTTACCAATGAAAACTTTAAAGCAGAAAGGAAAACTCAACGTGGCACACACCACACACCTTAAATAAAATAAAATGGAGGAGAAGTTAACTGAAAAATGCAAGATGAATCACATTTAACACCCATTCATAAGCTCCTGGAAATGTCTTACTTACCTATGAAAACTTTAAAGCAGAAAGGAGAAAGCAACGTGGCACACACCTTAAATAAAATAAAATGGAGGAGAAGTCAACAATAGGAACAGGCAGTTAGAAGCACACTTACCACCCATATAGAAGCTCATCTCAATGTCTAACTTACCTATGAACACGCGACAAAGCACAGAAAATCAAGCAGGAGTCAAGCAACGAGGCAGACACCACACGCCAGTAGCCGTTGTGATCAAAAAATCACTCGCACGTGCCTATAAGCTCCGCTGAGTGATGTGTATCTTACACGTCCTGGACGTACGTCTATGATGTGTGACATGCGTACAATAGCCACGGTGATACCGTGTGTTTAGCGAATGACTATTGTGCGCATGCGTTTCCTACACCGCTAGCGGGGATTTCATCAGTTTAGCGATACTTTCATGCATCCAACTTTTGAATACTGCGCCGAACATTTTAGAGTTGTTTTTTAAAAATTTTTTTAGAGCATCCATCATTTTTTCTAAATCGGTAAGTTTACTACGTGTCTTTTACGTTTTCGGTTCTTTTACGTTTTGTTGATGCATCTACCCAGGATCCTCTGTGCAAGTTTTGCCAGTTTTGGCCACCACTTTTGGTTTTGTTTTGTTTTTTTTGAAAAACAAGCAAAACATCTCCATCATTTGAACATAAATAACTGTCCAATTCATTAACAATAGCCTTCATGGGAGGCATTGTTCCATAAAAGCTGATCATAAAACTAACATCCATTTGCATGCTTTTGAATGGGAGGCTTTTCCGCAGATGTGATGCTTGGGAATGTGGATTGTGGAGGATCCTGAGTTGGACTCAGGCCTTCCATTTTGATCTGGTTTTGGTACAACCAGGGGTGTAGCTAGACCTGACATATTGAGGGGGCCCAGAGTTAACATGGGGGGCACTAAGCATACAGGTTGAGTAGTGCTTGGTATACTCCTAAATAATGCCTTACAGTGTTCTTGATGATGGATTACTAAGTACACAGTCTGTCCTGCATCAATATAAACCACATACACATTTATAGAAACCTTAGAAACACTGACATTTTTAAATAAAGTTGCATTACCTCATTATATTAGACTTGAGTCTGGTCAACCTCTAAACACACATCAGAGTGTATTTACAGTCCATATTTTATTGTAATCCACATTAGCCAATTGGTAAAGAAAATGTATTAGTAAACATTTAGCTCTTCAGATATACAAGTACTAGTAAAAAAGGCCCGTTTCTGTTTTAAAGGAAACGGGCGCTAGCAAGGTTTTCCTCGGAGTGTGTATGTTTGAGAGAGTGACTGTGTGAGAGAGAGTGTGTGTGAGAGTGACTGTGTGGGAGTGACTGTGTGAGAGAGAGTGTGTGTGGGAGTGACTGTGTGAGAGAGAGTGAGTGTGCGAGTGTGTGTGTGACAGAGAGAGTGAGACTTGGTGCGAGTGTGTGTGTGAGAATGAGAGTATGTGCCAGGGTCCCCCCTCCCTCCCAGTTCTAGGGTCATCCCCCCCCCCCCGCGGTCTGTCTTCTAGTTGCAGGGGGCCCCTCCCTCCCTTCCCTTTTTCCCAGTTGCAGGGTCCCCCACCCCCTCCCACCCAGTTGCAGGGTCCTGAGCCTTCACCCTTAGCTGTTCTCCTTTCATTACACTCCAAGTGCAGCACATATTTCTTGGTTTTATGGCTCTGCTGCTCTTTCGTTAGCCCCTCCGCTCCCCTGAGAGTTGTGATCCTGAAGTCCTGCTTTGCAGTTAACAGAAACCAATGAAAGAGGGCTTCCTGCTCACCTACAGTGCTTTTTTCTTCCTAGGACCTTGAATCTTTCTTTCTTAGAGAAACATTGGAAAGAAATGCTTTTCAGATGTTCCGCCCTCCCTCTTCGTCTTCGTTTGCTTGCTTTGTTTTGAGTGAACGGGGATGAGGGCTGCGACTCCTCCCCCTGCCTGGGTCACGGTTTGTTGCTGTGCGTGGGGCTGGTGACTTCACCCGAGGCGCAGCCAATCAGTGGGATGCATGACGTCACTGATCTACAGCACCTAGCAGACCACTGTTCCAGGCAGCCTCAGAACGTTGGAGGAGAATTATTATATAGGATGGCCATAAACTTGCTCTTACAAAATTGTCTGGTGGGCAGGACCAATGAAGTTTAAATAAAAAGTTAAAATTTGTGGTAATGGCTTGTATCTTATTCTGTACTGGGGAAACACTATTCTCACTAAACAATGAGGCACCGTCTTTTGCTGTTGAACATATTAATAATGCTGTCATAGTCCAATGAATCACATAGTTCTCTCTCAAAAGATAAAAGTGATAGATTATGGAGGCGGCTGGTGAGCATTGAGGCTTTGGATGCTGTTTTGATCCTGTTTACAGCAGAAAAGAGTCGTTCCACAGTGCAGGTTGTCATTGGCAGAGTGATAAGTACTCTTAATAGGGTATTGACAGTTGGGAAGATATGCAAACTGCAGTTGTCTACCACTTCAGTTAATGATGGATAATTTACACCTTCTGCTACATTGCGTTTTAGATGCTGAACAAACACTGAAAATTCTGCTTGTGCGATGGTGATGCCATACGAAGTGCTTGGGAACTGCAGATTTTCTCTTTGGCCAAAGGCCTCAGATGTTGGCATACAGGCAGCAAAAGCAGTCATCATTCCATAAGCATCATCTTGAAAACGATTCTTTAATTCTGTTATCTGACAGTCAATAATCTCATTCCACAGATGTCTCAAATCTTCATTGCTTTGCACACAAGAAGATTTACCCAAAGATGAAAAAAACAATGTATCACTAATCTTTGCAGGTAGCTTTGCCTTTCGAGATGAAGAGATATCCCACTTTTCAATATCATACTGCTCCATGAGCTCATCTGTTAACTGAAGAACTTTCCTATGTATAACAGGGAACAAATCTTATGCACAGAGTGCTATATCTTATATACCCAATAAAGCTGCACTCTGAAAGCTCAAACAATATTCTTAATTTATTGTTACAAAACACCTGTCACCACATTACAGACAAACACATAAAGTACTCACTGCTCCCCCTGCCTCTGCACATACATACCATCTTTCATTCATCTACTCTTGTCTAATACTTTTATAAACGTATACAACCCCCTTGCGGATTTATATCATAATAAACACATGATTAAACATACTCCGTTTTTGGGGGGTTCAACAATAGTAATCCATCGTTATTATTAGTTCATCTTCTCGGTATGTTCTTGCAACAACTCACACCGCTATATCATGTGCACAAACTGTAATCGCCAAAAGACAGCTTTTACCGATGTCCAAGCTGTGTGAATAATCCACTCAGGGTTATAGACGTTTTGGACATTTTGGACATTTTTAATCTATAAAGATTTCAATCTTCAATCAAGCTGGGCTCTGTGCCTTGGTCAAGGAAAACAGTCTGTAATTCCCATCCGCATGTATGGCAAGCCGTGGGCTTTATTCAAACTGTTCCTCAATGCGTGACCGCATTTCGGTAAACCTTCATCAGGAGGAACTTAATCTCGACCCCTGCAACATTAACACAATACTCCTCAACTTTCATATCTGATACCACAATCTCATAACTATATATTCTTACCTATAAATGACAATGTTTTATAAACTGTTATGGCTGCTTACCCTCAGGGCTACTTTCCAAGCGGGGCGTCCCCTACGCTGCCTCCAGCCTTGATTACAGCTGCACGCAAACATGTAAAATAAATATCCTGCTAACTCCTCCCCTCCATTATACTCGCTCCTATAACCATTCAACCTCTAAGTTAAGCCCCCCTGGAGCCACCGTACCCCATTCAAAAATGAGACGTTCCATATTGAACAAAAGTGCACTGATATTTTTATTTTTTGTTACATTTGTACCCTGCGCTTTCCCACTCGCGGCAGGCAATGGAGGGTTAAGTGACTTGCCCAGAGTCACAAGGAGCTGCCTGTGCCGGGAATCGAACTCAGTTCCCCAGGACCAAAGTCCACCACCCTAACCACTAGGCCACTCCTCCTCTGTGGGGAAACCCCACTTGGGTTAACACCACACACTGAAGATCACTTAAGGAATGACCCAGCTCAATCCAGTGGGCTACCAATGGCGCTTCCTTCTTCCCAAGTCTAATATTTACTGGTATGTTCAGCAAGTCTATTCCTTATTTGTCTCTTGGTGTTTCCGATGTAATAGAGACCACACGGGCAGAAAACACAGTACACCACTCGCTCACTTTTGCATGTAGTATGATGTTTGAAATAAAACTTCCGTGTGGATCCAGGGATAGCAATCCATTTAACATTAGCTGAATATTTACAGTAGCTGCAGCTGCCACATGGTGCATGACTACCATCATGCCCACGAGAACTTGATCTTTTCAATACCTCCCCCAGATTGGCATTCCGGCGATAAGCTATTTTCGGATACTGATTGAACACCGAATGCACAGACAGCACGTGCCCAACTAAAGGTGCTTTTTGCGAGAACGGAAGCACGCAAGCCACAGATTTTCTTTCTTCTTTCCATTTTGGAGAGAACAACCAAGCTTGATTGGTGTGCAGCGCCCTACCATACGCCTGCTTTATAGTAACCTTTCTTGGGTAGCCTCTATACATGAACCGATCCATCATATCCCTAGATTGTTACTTAAATTCATCTTTTGTGGAGCATAACCGCTTCAATCTAAGGAACTGACTGACAGGGATACCCTTGCGTAATGCTTGATGATGATGATGGCTAGAATAATGAAGAAGGGTATTCCTGCCAGTCAGCTTCCTAAAAATCGTGGTTTCAAACCCTCCATTGTCCATCATGTTGATATGAATGTCCAGAAAGTCAATTTCCTTTTTTTCAACCCATGAGGTAAATTTAATGTGAGGATCAGTGCTGTTAAGGCTATCCAAGAAAGTACCTAGACTACTATCTGATCCTTGCCAGAACATTATGATGTCATCAATATACCTCTTCCACAACTTCACTTGATTAAAAGTGTGGCGAGGCATACACATATGTCTGCTCAAATTTTGTCATATAAAGACAGGCGAGGGAAGGCGCTAAACCACACTTCTGTTTGTAGAATTTATTTTGGAATTCAAAATAGTTCTCAGCAATCACCAAAGATAACAGCTGACTCATGACAGCAAGTTTAGTAGCCGGGTTCCCCGCCTTACCTAAATATTCAGATGCCACTTGAATCACCTCTTTATGTGGCAAGTTGGTATATAGGGCAATAACATCTAGCCCTACCATATAAAACTTATGATGATCAATCGTATGATGATCCCATTCTTCTAGCAGTTCAATAAATTGAGTGGAATCTCGCACATAAGATTTTGCCTGAATGACATATTTCAGAGTGCTGTCTAAATATATAGACAGTGGCTCCAGAACAGAGTCTCTAGTTGACACAATAGGTCAGCCTGGGGGTCCACCGTAGATTTGTGGATCTTGGGCACAAAATATATGTACGGGGTTTTAGGATGAGGATGGCATAGAAACCGTTGTTCCTTCAATGTCAATACACCGTCCAATACAGCCTTCTCCACCAATTTATTAATTGTCCCTTTAAGATGTTGTGTGGGGTTTTCAATTATGCATTCATAATATTGAGTCTGTTGTAATTGGCATAACCCCTCCGATATATATTTGTGCGTGTCCATCACTACGGTGGACCCTCCTTTATCAGCCCTTAGGATGGTAAGTTGTTTATTATTAGACAATTGGCGAATGCAATTTCGCTGGCTATTAGACAAATTATTGCCAGCCTGTCTATTATACCTTTCAATACCTTGCAATTCGCGCAAAACTAATTTTTGGAAAGCTGCTATGGAGGGACCAGTGGGACCGGGGGGAACCCGTCTAGATTTATATCCTGTACGTGGCCACTTGATCTCATCATTACTGTCAGGTTTTATATTACCAACAAATAAACGAAGTTTAAGCTCACGAAAAAATCTAAATAGACCTTGACGTGTAGAAAATGGATCATAATTATTGGACGGGACAAATGAAAGCCCCTTATTCAGTACCTCATCTTGTTCAGGTGTTAAATCGAGGAAATATTTATTACATTACCGTTTTTTTTCGTTTTCTTTGATTTGACAATTGACTTGATTGTTTCCGCTTTGGCTTCTGTTGCCCCCTCGTCGGTAATCCGTAAAAAAGAACTAGGCAGTATGCTATCCCCATCCTGGGTTTTATTGACCACTGTTTCATTATTTGTACAATGTTTCTTATCCCTTCTACCTTCATCCTCCCCTGAGGAATCACTAGACGACATCTTAAAGTTAACCTTACGTCCCCCCCGGTCTCATCCTTCTTCCCCTCTCACGCTTATCCGTCCAGTTATAAACATACCCTTTAGTGTAGTTGTATTTGTCTCTTATATTTAGCCATTTTTAGAGCTCTCTGTTCTGTGCGGTATTGATCGATTTTCATTTTATGCTCATGATATTCTTTTTCAAATGTTTGTTTATCCTGAACTGCTCTAATGCTGTCAAGTTTCTGCTGAAAATCATCCTGATGTGTTTTTATTTCATCCTGCAGTGCGTCAATAGTAAGCAACATGAGGTCCAACGAGCATTGGGTAATGACTGAATTCCATTTGGCCACATAATTGGTTTAGGGAGAACACATCACTAATCCATGGGCATAAAGTGGAACTTGTAGAGGGGACCAGTCAATGATTCACTTCTATCAGCATTGTCACCATGTTCTTCTAGACGTGGTTTTTTGTTTCTATCTTCATCCTTGCCATGATCTTCTAGAGGTGTTGTTTTAAAATAAGTTAGCAAAGAACTTTGTTTTGCCATGAGGGTAGACTAAGGAACACTGTCAGGAAATTCTTTTTTTCTTGGGAACACTGTCAGGAACTTTCTCTCTCTTGAAAGCCAAAATCATAATGAATTTCCATAAGTTTTGTGATAAACACACAAGATCCTATCTCCTAAAAAGTGAGTAGTGGAATCATAATATAATGACTCCATGGGCAATAGGAGTAACATGCACAAAGCAGCAGTTTTGATCCTGTCAGCGCTTCCTCTACCCAGCACTCACCAGAGATTCTGGTAGTACCTCAATAACAGGATCACAACACTCTTCAATGCCACATACGCTTTTCAGAGACCAATGCCACATACGCTTTTCAGAGACCATGTAGCAAACTTAATAGCAACAATTCTGAACACACAAAAGGCAGCAGTAAAAATACAAAACAGCAATAAATTTCCTACTGGAAAAGCTAGACAAGTCAGATTCTACCCCACATAAATCACGTCCCAGCAGAATCTCTCACCTTGGTCAATCACAGAACACAGACCAACCAACCCTCACCAATTAAAGACTAAATGACCAACAATTTGAACAGGAAACACTAAGAAATCACATTCTCTATAAGCAATACAGCACAGGAGAAATAAAATAAAAAAATCAAGGAGGAGGTGATCCACTGAGGTGGATGAACACTAACTCCCACAAGAGAACAACATTTAGAGGAAAGTGGGAAGTGGACCAATGACTCCAGGGAGACGGGATACTGATGTATAGAGTACCACTTTATTCACAGACTCGACACAGTACCGTGTTTCGGCCACAGGCCTGTCTCAGGTTAAAAAAATACACATATATACATACACATATAAAATGATGTGAAACAAGCGAAAGAGATTTCTCAAATTGTGCATAGAAAACCTCAAATTGAACATATATATATATATATATATATATATATATATACACACACACATATAAAATGATCTAAAACAAGCAAAAGAGATTCCTCAAAATGTACACAGAGAACCTCAAAATTAAATACACACATACACACACACACACACACACACACATATATATATATATATATACTGTATATATATATATACACATACATGCCTATATGAACTCATAATGTATAGATGTATATAAAAATTGTATATGAACTCATATTAAGAACTCAGAATAAAAACTCATAATATATAAATGGCGAGTAAGAACATGAATATGCCTATAGTCTGAATAAAACAAGGACAACTCCAAAGTAAAACAATATAACATACAGATAAATATGAAATGCATAATATCTAAAAATGGATAATTGTTAATGTGGTATACTAATGCAGTAATGATGAATATGAAATGCATAAATGTAAATGTACCCTGGGGAAATATATGTATAAAAAATCACAAACAAAATACAAAAAAATACATATGTATTGTTAAAAGACTGCGATTACTATATTGGTGCAGTGCTGTAGATACTATGTGGTTATGAATAGAAAATGTGCTGCGGTTAGTCTGCTGAAGAGTGCTGGAGATACTATATTGCTATGGTTAGGAATGAATAAATAAATAAATACATGTTTAAAACAAACCTTAAATGATTCTGGTACTAGAAATAGGTTTAAAGGTTGAATGGTCTGGAAAAGAAAAAAATAATAATAAGCAATAAGAAACCTGTATAACACCGGGCAGGGTGGAAAAGGACAGCTAAAAAACACCTAGGTAACAGGGGTCACGTGAATATATAACAAGGACGTAGTATAAAAATTTGAGGACAGCTAAAAAACGCCAAGTTAAGGGTGGTCACGTAAATATATCAGCTGAATAACACCTCTGGCATATGTGAGGAGGACGTAGTCTGGAAATTAGAACAGATGAACGGGACAAAAATGGCGGAGTAAAACGAAAAAATGAAATAAACAGCAACATGTTCTAAAGATAAGGGGATACAAAAGTGAAATTAGAAAAGTATGAATGCACAAACATACCTTGAAAAAGACCTTTAGTAATTTGTCTCTGTGCAGTCTGTTGAAAAGCTAAAGAGCATAACAGCGTATGACTGCTGAAAAGTTAAACAACATAACTGCGTGTAACTGCTTGTCTGCCAAACAGCGTATAAATGCTTGCCAGCTTGTAAAACATTTTTAAATACATATGTTAGGCGCCAAAATGGCGGAAGTGAAATGATCTAAAAGATTGACTTGCATTGCATCAAATCAAAAGGAAGATCCACATTTACGTATGTAATCTTGAAAGTTGAATGATGAACATATTTACGTCCCAGCAAAAAGTGTCAATGCAATGATAAAAAAGAAAATAGACGTGATAAAGGAAAGTAACGGAGAATAAGAAAGTATAATGGATTGGGTGTTAGAGATGGACATGTGGTACGTCCAATCAGAAAAAGGAATCAATGCCATGATGAAAGCAAAACTAGACGCGGTGAACTTAGAATCCGTGCAATGACGAAAGTGTAATGGGTTGGGTACTGGGGATGGACATGTGATGCATCCAATCGAAAAAGGAAATGATGAGTAGTGAATGTTAATTTCAGACCAAAAAATATATATAAAAATGCTAACAGACTGGAAAAATAAAATAAAAAAATGCTATGCTACTTTTCAGCGCTGTGTTTGTAGACTGGAAAAATAAAATAAGAATGCTATGCTGGAAAATAAAATAAAACAAAATGCTATGCTACCTTCCTGCGCTGTGTTCTAGATCAAGGGATTAAAAAATGCTGCTGTAGTGTCTTCTACCGTTTATATTTAAAATGATATGGTGTCTTCTAGCCTTTGTATTTGAAATGAGATATATACTATAGTTCCCTCCAGCATTATGATCAAAACGTGTATGTTTCTAGATGATTCAGGGTAAAGGGGCAAATAAATAAAAATAAATAAATAAGCAAGAATGATAAATAATCACATGATAAACTTGATAAGTGGAGCATGAAGCTTATTATTGATGATGAAATTGCAAAATATCAGATAAATTGGACAAAATAAATGAAAAAATAAATAAAAAAATTGAAATAAAATTTTTTTTTTAGTGAAGGGTGTACCTATTGTCAAAAATAATGATCTATGTGTGTATTGATGTATTGTCCCCCATGAAATACATTGTTAAAAAGAAATCAGTAAAAAAACTAATTTAATCATATGTCATAGTCTATAAATAAAAGAAAAAAGTTATATTTGAACCTATGAACAAAAAAGAAAGTGTCTAAGTCTTATGTGTTAAGAATGAACTTACCAAAAGATATCGTCATAGTCTATTGATTAGTTAGTTATCTTTATAAACAAAAGAAAATGTCTAAATCTATGTATTAAGAATAAAACTTCCAAAAGAGATCGACATAGTCTATTGATTAATTGTCTTTATATCCCTCATAGATACACAGAAAAATCTATTTCATTGTTGAGACCTTCGGGAGCAAGGGTTTTTAATTCAAAGATCAGTTTCTTCTCCTCTCTCAGGAGCTGACTATCAATGCTTCCTCTTCTCTTATTAGAATGTAGTACTTTGAAAACCACAAATCTGAGATCGGAAATCTCATGGTTAGCTGTTATCCAATGATTGACCAGAGGAGCGCTCTCAATCTTTCTATTAATGCAGCTGCGATGTTCGATCATCCTGGTTTTAATTGCTCTGATGGTCTTGCCAATGTACAACTTGGGACATGGGCATTGTATGATGTAGATTACACCTGCAGTGTTGGAATCCGAAGTGTGGTGTAGATAAAAAGTCTGGAGAGTATGTGGATGTAGAAAAACAGACATGTCCATAGAATGTTTACAAATACTACATCTGCCGCAAGGGCGATAGCCATGATGAATTTGGGATTCCCTTGTTTCTGGTAAATAGGAGGGTACCAAATATTCCTTAAGGTTCTTGTTTCTTGAATAAGCCACCACTAAATTCTTCTCTTTGAAGCAGCCTAAATTTCCAAGGATGTGCCAGTTATGTCTAATTGATTTCTATATATCCTTTGCCAAGTGGGAATATCTAAGGGTGCAAACAATATCTGGTTTCTCTTTATGACTAGTAGATTGTAGTAGAATGGATCTGTCTTTGGATAATGCTTTCATGTATCCATCTTGTATGCACTCCTCTGGGTAGCCTCTATTCTGAAATCTCTTTTTTAATTTTTCTGATTGTGTGTTGAAGTCATCAAAGTCTGAACAGATCCTGCGTAATCTGAGGAATTGGCTGAGAGGTAAATTGTGCTTCAGTGATGGATTATGGTGACTAGTATAGTGTAGGAAAACATTTCTGTCTGTTGGTTTCCTATATATTGTGGTTTGAAAAAAATATGTTTTTTTGAAAATGTCCAAATCCAAAAAGTGTACATGATCTTCACTAAATTCCATTTTGAATTTAAGGTTCGGGTCCCTGGACTTCAACCATGTATGGAAGAGACGTAATGACTCAATATTGCCGTTCCACAGAATGAAAATATCATCAATATATCTTCTGTAAATCTTGATATTCTCCGAATAGACACATGTTGTCAGATGCTGTTGTTCAAAGTTGCCCACATATTGGGGGCCATGGTAGATCCCATGGCTGTCCCCTTAATTTGCTGATAAGTATCTTGGAATAAGAAATAATTCTTGGTAAGAGCCAGAGTTGCGAAAGTTAAAATAAGGTGGTTAGGGATTCTTTTGTGTGTAGTCCTCTTCAGAAGGGTTGTTTCAATAATTTTGAGTGCTTCCATCTGGGGAATGTTGGTATACAGTGATTCTATGTCTAATGTAACCATAATTGTATCTGCCAGAGGTCCTTTATAATCTTGTAATATATTTATTATGTCTGTGGTATCCCGTACATAAGAGGGAATTTGAGGGACAAAAGGACGAATGAAAAAATCTACAAATATAGACAGAGGCTCCAGCACAGATCCATTTCCTGATACGATGGGTCTGCCTGGAGGATTCTCTAATGATTTGTGAATCTTTGGAAGCATATAAATGGTGGGAATAACTGGATGCTTAACCTGTAAGAATTCTTTTTCTTTCTTGGTGAGGAAGCCCATACGTGATGGTATGTCTATAAGTTCTTTAATGTCCTCCTGTAGCTCTGGAGTCGGATCTTTTTCCAGGGAGATGTAAAATTTGAGGTCTGAAAGTTGTCTTATGACCTCTTCTACAAAGAGGGGCATAATTGAACGCGAACGCCCATCTCCATAGGCGTCTATGTCCGCAAACGGATATGTGAAGAGGCGGGACAGACCGTATTTTCGAAAACAATGGGCGCCCATCTTTCGTTTCGAAAATACGGTTTGTACGGACCAAAATGCCATGGATTTAGTCGTTTCTGAGCTGGGCGTTTGTTTTTTTTTAGCGATAATGGAAACTAAAAACGCCCAGCTCAGAAATGTCCTAATCTAAGCCATTTGGTCTTGGGAGGGGCCAGGATTCGTAGTACACTCGCCCCCCTGACATGCCAGGACACCAACTGGACACCCTAGAGGTCAGTGCGGTGGACTTCAGAAAACGCTCCCACATGCATAGCTCCTTTACCACGGGTGCTGAGCCCCCAGCCCCCTCCCCCAAAACCCACTACCTCACTAGGTTCCGGTTTGATAGAGCTGCCATTCATTACCTCTGTGACCAGCTCCAACCCCTCCTGTAGGCCGGGACCCATAGGAACAACCCCATCCCTGTGTACCTAAAGATCACTGCTTCTCTCTCTTTTCTGGCCACTGGGAGTTTCCAGTCTGTCCTAGCTGTGAACACGGGTCTCACGCAGCCTTCCATTTCTAACTGCCTCACCCAGTTCCTTGATGCCTTCCTCACCCACACCCCTGAGTATGTCACCTTCCCCACCCTCCCCCAGGCCCTGCATAACAACATGGCTGACTTCTATGCCGTAGCTCGCTTCCCCTCGGTCATAGGTGCCATTGACTGCACACATGTCGCACTCAGACCCCCCCGGGCACGAGAGGCCACTTATAGGAACAGAAAATCATTCCACTCCATGAATATGCAAGTGGTGTGTGATGCCCAGGGGGAGATTCTAGACGTATGTGCCCGATATCCAGGGTCGACCCATGATGCCTACATATTGCAGCACTCGGGCATTTTTCGCAGGTTTGACCGAGGGGAGATTACCGGCGGATGGCTCCTAGGTAAGTGCAGCATGGATGTGGGCAAACTATCACCTCCTCCAACAGGCAGGCCTCAGCACTGTCTACATCCAACCCACTAACCCCCCCCCCCCACCTCCACAAGGTACCCACGCCAAATAATATTCATCATCTGTCTCATTCTGCTTCTCTCCAAAGGTGACCGAGGCTACCCACAGCGGACTTGGCTCATGACCCCCATAGTGCACCCACAAACAAGGTCAGAGGAGAACTACAACAGTAGGCATTGGACCACCCGTGGCATAATAGAGCAGACGTTTGGATTACTAAAGAACAGGTTCCGATGCCTGGACCATTCTGGAGGGGAGCTCCTGTATAACCCCCAAAAGGTGGCAAAGATATTCCTGGCCTGCTGCATGCTACATAATTTGGCAAAGCGCCGAGGACAGGCCCTCCCAGAAGAGGCACGGCCACCAGAGCAGCAGGCCCCAGAGGAACAGGATGAGGAGCTCCCTCCACCTCCCGCCCACAGAGCAGAGCTCACTGCTCACCAGCTGGGGGTCAGAGCCAGGCAAAGACTCTTGGACACAAGTTTTCAGTGAAGTAAGTGCATATTTATTTATATCTTACAGTATTTACACACCAACAACACCCCCTCCCACCACCATCACCCGCTCTGTGCATATTCCCCTCCCTCCACCCCCAGCATGTGCCATCACTTTCCCCGTCCCTCCTACCCCTCCCACCGTGTTCCTTTGCAGCTGGTGCTGCATGGGAACTCTGTTGAGAGTCCTCCTCTGAGCTCCCACTCTCCTCCTCGGTGTCCACAAGGCAGCCCGCTGCCTCAGCTGCCCTGGTGAAATCTGGCCACTTTGTTCTCTGTCCCTTGTCCTGCAACCTGGCCACAGGACCAAGAATGGGAGCTGGTGTGGTGGATGCTGGACCGGTGGCTGGGGAAGCGGACAATCTCAAGCTCCACTTCTTCGTAGGTGGTTCATGTGCAATCAAAGAAGTGGATGGCAGTTGTTGTGGTGGTGGGTGCTGCACAGCTGGACTAGGTGCTCTCAGGTAACGGTGTAGGCCCTCAATGCTGTGCTCCAGCCGTTGGAGCTGCTGGATCACAGCACGTTGGGCCTCTACCGCTTCCCGTTGCACCTGCAGCGCTTCCTGGTGGGCCTCCCGTTGGGCCTGGAGCGCTTCCTGCTGCACCTGGAGTGCTTGCCAGTGCACCTCTAATTTCTGCAGATTGTGGCTCAGCAATTGTGTGGCCAGGCGCAGTAGCTGCCTCCTCTGGCTGCCTGGCCTCTGCTGAGCAGCTGCCCCCCTTCTGCCTCATCACTTTCTTCATCTGTGCCACCATCACCACAGACTGCAGCTGGTGGAGGCATAGGTGGTGCGGCAGTTGGTGGAGGCATAGGTGGTGCTGCTGGTGTTGGGTCTTGTGGTTTGACCCCATGGTCCTGTGTCGGTTGGTGTGCAGGCCCAAGGGTTTGCTGCTGTGTGTGGTGGGGCTGGAGGCCACTAGGGCCAGCTTCTTCCTCCCACTTGGTGTCATCACCTGCATAGCAAAAGGGGAACGTGTGTTGGTCCAAATATTCTGCATTTGTTTTTCAGCATTCATATACATAGCCCCACAGGCAAAGACCCAGCAAAGAGATGGTGAGGAATGGGATTGGCAGGCAAGCCACAGATGTCATTGTGCATGGTACAGAGCTGGAGACAAGGAATGCAGTGTACTGCAGAGACTGATGTGCAAGAGAGCCACACAGACAGGTGGGTAGACATACAGTGGTGGAAATAAGTATTTGATCCCTTGCTGATTTTGTAAGTTTGCCCACTGACAAAGACATGAGCAGCCCATAATTGAAGGGTAGGTTATTGGTAACAGTGAGAGATAGCACATCACAAATTAAATCCGGAAAATCACATTGTGGAAAGTATATGAATTTATTTGCATTCTGCAGAGGGAAATAAGTATTTAATCCCTCTGGCAAACAAGACCTAATACTTGGTGGCAAAACCCTTGTTGGCAAGCACAGCGGTCAGACGTCTTCTGTAGTTGATGATGAGGTTTGCACACATGTCAGGAGGAATTTTGGTCCACTCCTCTTTGCAGATCATCTCTAAATCATTAAGAGTTCTGGGCTGTCGCTGGCAACTCGCAGCTTCAGCTCCCTCCATAAGTTTTCAATGGGATTAAGGTCTGGTGACTGGCTAGGCCACTCCATGACCCTAATGTGCTTCTTCCTGAGCCACTCCTTTGTTGCCTTGGCTGTATGTTTTGGGTCATTGTCGTGCTGGAAGACCCAGCCACGACCCATTTTTAAGGCCCTGGCGGAGGGAAGGAGGTTGTCACTCAGAATTGTACGGTACATGGCCCCATCCATTCTCCCATTGATGCGGTGAAGTAGTCCTGTGCCCTTAGCAGAGAAACACCCCCAAAACATAACATTTCCACCTCCATGCTTGACAGTGGGGACGGTGTTCTTTGGGTCATAGGCAGCATTTCTCTTCCTCCAAACACGGCGAGTTGAGTTCATGCCAAAGAGCTCAATTTTTGTCTCATCTGACCACAGCACCTTCTCCCAATCACTCTCGGCATCATCCAGGTGTTCACTGGCAAACTTCAGACGGGCCGTCACATGTGCCTTCCGGAGCAGGGGGACCTTGCGGGCACTGCAGGATTGCAATCCGTTATGTCGTAATGTGTTACCAATGGTTTTCGTGGTGACAGTGGTCCCAGCTGCCTTGAGATCATTGACAAGTTCCCCCCTTGTAGTTGTAGGCTGATTTCTAACCTTCCTCATGATCAAGGATACCCCACGAGGTGAGATTTGCGTGGAGCCCCAGATCTTTGTCGATTGACAGTCATTTTGTACTTCTTCCATTTTCTTACTATGGCACCAACAGTTGTCTCCTTCTCGCCCAGCGTCTTACTGATGGTTTTGTAGCCCATTCCAGCCTTGTGCAGGTGTATGATCTTGTCCCTGACATCCTTAGACAGCTCCTTGCTCTTGGCCATTTTGTAGAGGTTAGAGTCTGACTGAGTCTGTGGACAGGTGTCTTTCATACAGGTGACCATTGCCGACAGCTGTCTGTCATGCAGGTAACGAGTTGATTTGGAGCATCTACCTGGTCTGTAGGGGCCAGATCTCTTACTGGTTGGTGGGGGATCAAATACTTATTTCCCTCTGCAGAATGCAAATAAATTCATATACTTTCCACAATGTGATTTTCCGGATTTAATTTGTGATGTGCTATCTCTCACTGTTACCAATAACCTACCCTTCAATTATGGGCTGCTCATGTCTTTGTCAGTGGGCAAACTTACAAAATCAGCAAGGGATCAAATACTTATTTCCACCACTGTACAACTGTGAAAGGAGTGCAGAGGACACAGTGGCTAGAGCACAGAGGTGTGGGAAGGAGATATGCAGAGTTTGGTGATGGGGAAAAAAGGAGGGAGTGGGGAAGGCACTCAAAGGTGTGAAACAGTGCAAACCTAAACACAGTGTATGTATTTGATTTACGTGTATATATAATATTGTAAATATCTTGACATCTATTATATACATTGCTCGAGACCCTCTCCCCTCTTCCCTCTCCCCTCTCCATATGTGATGGTTTGCAATGATGATATGCATTGCATGCTGTTCTTTTCCCCCTTTCTCTACTGAGGAGCACCACACTGTCCCCCACTTGTGTGAAACACAGTGTAGTACAGCACAACAGATCCCCCAGCTCCCTAATGGTGATCCTACCTGAGCCCTCAGCCTATGCAGATGTGTCCAGAGACCAAATGCCATGGATCCCCTCCTGGGACAAGAGCCCATGGATGACGAGTTCAATGGGGGTCAGGTTTGCGGTGTCATTTCCTGGGGGGTTTGCACCAGCCTTCCTCCGCACATCTTGCCTCAGCCGGCGCCACTTTCTTTTGCAGTCTTCCACATCTCGCCCTGTGTGGAACACCGCATTGAGCCTGTCTCTGACAGCCTCCCATTCCCTCTGCTTGGTGGTTGCGGCTAGCCTCTGGCTGGTGGGCGCAAACAGGTTCATGTGCCTCCTGTCTATTTCTTCCACCAGCAGTTGAACCTCAGCATCAGAAAAGTTTCCCTTGCGGGTAGCTGGTAGTTTGGGTGCCATTGTCCCAATCTAATGCAAAAGATTTGAAAATACGGAGAACGCCGCTTAAATACGCTCTTAGGCCGGCCATGTGAGAATGATATGGGTGGCTCTCACATAGCCGGCGTAGTTTAGATTATCGGCAAACGCCCTAACTGGCCACACCTACTTTCCCCAGATGGCCGGCCTAATTTTGATAATTGCTAAAGCAAATGGCCGGCGTCATTTTGATTATCGTCAAAAGCCCTAACTGGCCGCCGCAATATTGATTCTCGGTAACGAACTACGGGTGTTCTCATCTGCACTGTGTTTGGATTGTGCTCATCATGATGAAGGGTCACGAACTCGCCAGCTGCTGTTCCCATTTGGAATCTTACATTTCCTTTATTGGAACCTCTTTAAAAGGGCTTTCTCTGTGCTGCACTTTATAGGTTTCCATTTATAGTATGGGATGGTTTTGCACAGCGGTTTTCCCAAATGTATGCTTTTCTATATATACGTGTGTGTTGTTTTGGGTTCCTGGGGGGGGGGGGGGGGTGAGATTTTGGCTAATGGTTGAAAGGGGGGGAGGTTTAGGACACTTTTGTAAAGAAAACTGATGTGTGCACTTTGTTTCAGACTGGGTGGTAGTTGCTAGCCTAGCATATACTCTGCAATTTCCACATCGGACCAACTCTGCATTCTGTACCCTCCAGGATCTCCTTCCTGTGTGTGATGTGGTGGCTCACTGCCCCCCCTTCTCTCTCTCCTGTGTTGAAGCAGCCAGCCTCTGGTCCCTTGGAGCCTACAGATTCCAGCACCACAAGTTCTAGGTAAGCTCATACCTCTCAGCCACCTCTTCCCTTTCTGCTATGTAGTTGTTAACCAAACACTTCTTGAATCTTGCAGGACAGTTGGTCAAGAGGATTGCAAGAGACAGCAGTGGACTGTAATACCCTGACCTCAGAGAGCCATGATTTGTTCAACCCACTTCATTGTACAGATGTCTTGTTCTCTATTGGACACAATCAGCAGTGGCTGGCTGTGGGGTGAGGGAGGAGAAGAGGCCCTGAGAATGGATGTGTGCATCCCTCATGGTTAAGGGTTCCACATTCTATCTGTCTCTTCACTGCACTCAAATTGTACCTCTATTTTCACCTGGTTCACGGGTATCCACAGCTGCTAGTTTGTGCCCCACTTTCCCCCTCATTTGTCTCCCTGCTAGGTTCCATCCTTCTTTATGTGGTGAACCCCAGTCCCCTGTTATGACGTGCCCACCCATTCTCAGGGTTGTTGGGGGGAGCATAGATAACAATATATAACACATCAGTTACCATATATGTCCTTTACTATGCCACTGCTGTATATTATTGCAAACCTAATGTACTGCTTGCGTTGTTGTAGTATGTCAGTAATACAGTATTCTTGCTGTAGCTCTTGTAAGCCACATTGAACCTGCATCCAGTGGGAACATGTGGGCTATAAATGCTTGAAATAAATAAACTGAAAAATTCATATGCACTGAACGTGTTTTCCACATTATTTAACACAGTCCTACAATCCTCCATAATTATAGAACCACACCATTTCTACATTCCAGGCTGCAAACTATTTTCAAGGTGGCCACAGGTATGTGGCTATTGAAGCCCTTAAGGCATGCTGACAGGAAGGGTTTGTGGTTACACATGCTACTCCAAATTATGTGCAGGTGGCTGCAGCCTGGTGGCTGCAGTGGAGTAGTGGTTAGAGCACCGGTCGTGTAATGCAGAGGTTGCCAGTTCAAATCCCACTGCTCCTCCTTGTGAGCTTAGTCAAGTCACTTAACCCTCCATTGCCTCAGGTGCAAAGTTTCAACCTTCCTGGGACCATGAATGTAAGTCACCTTGAGCTACTACTGAATAAGCTGTGAGCTAACTCCAATTCACAAAAACAATATACATTTAGGTCCCCTAGGCAAGGCCCTTCTGTATCTGTGGTATTGTTTTGTAATAGTGAAGAATCAAACATCCATCTAATGCTTTGACATTGAGCAATGCTATAGTAATGCAACCAATGTTCAAACGATGGCACAGCTGCCTGTAACATCTTGGTGGACCCCACCAATGAGGTTTGGTTGTGGGTGAGGGTGTGTGTTGATCAAAGAGCAAAGCTCATCTAGGCGCTACCTGTGGTTAGCTTCAAGTTTGTAGTTGGCAGCTCACTAGTGCTACACAAGAAACTTAGGTACACAACTGTGTGCTCTGCAGCTCTATGGTAAGGGGGGGGGGGGGGGGGAATGAGTCTGGATGGGCATAGCTGTTGATCACCACAAACGCCCACCCAGACTCCCCCCTTACCATACAGCCATGCAGTTTGGAAGGAACAGGTGGCCTTCTGTATGGCCACATATCACACATATATCCCGTAAGTTTCTCTGTCACAGTTCACCTGTCATGCAATCGATATTGCTGCCTCCTCTCACATAAACCCTAGCATTTGATAAGATGTAGTGCACAGACACACACACTGTTATATGAAATATAAATAACATATATAAACTGAACCCCAATATAACATTTTTCATTTCCCCCCCTCCCCCCCAAATGTCCTTCATGGGTGCCCACGTCGTCCTCCCTGAAGGGCCGTACGCACCAGGCTAATGAGCACCACCAGGAGCAGCCTCCCTGCCCTATGGTGGCGCTTATTAGCCTGCCACATTGCCCCCATCTCCTGCCTCATTGCTGACACCTCCTGCAGCAACTGGTTTTGGGTATTCAGTTGCTGCAGGAGGCGCAGTGCTGGAGCAAGGGAGGGGGCTGCGGATGGGGGTGGGGATAGGGGTGGGGTGGAGACGGCAGGGGGTGTGGGCCCCTCATCTTCCCCTTCAAGGGCAGGCATTTCAGGGGAGGGCTCCTCTTGCTGGCCCTCCTCCTCCTCCTCCTGCCACCGCTGGCGCTCTGTGTATGTAACAAGATTGTATTTGAGATCAGCACATCCAACATAGCTTACATAACATAAGTGCAGGAGCTGGCTGACATGAGGCAGGGGATGGGCTGTGAGATGCATGAGATGTGATGACAGGGAACCCTGGATGCTTGTCTGACCCAGAGTACACAGGCAGACCACAGTCATTGCTGAGCAGCATGTTTGCATAATGATTTGTGACTCTGCCTGGCTGACCATTTTGGGGTTTTCTGTTGTTTGGGGGGGGGGGGGGGGGGAAGCTCATCACTTTTATATGAGGCAATGATATCCAGTAAGAGTAGGACCAGAGTCAGCACTACCATGAACGAGTATCCACCCCACCCCAGAAAGGGGGATACAGAAGTGAGGCATGTCATCTCATTCATCTCAGAAGAGGTGAGTTGGAAGTTGCAGCCATACTCACGGGAGGGTAGCGGCAACCTCAGGCCTTGATCTGGGACAGAGGTGTTTTGACTTACTAGTTGCCTATTAGCCTATTGTACCGGACATATGCATTATGAAGTCTTTTACAAATGAGTACAGGTGGCCTGTTTATAATACTTAGTTGATCTCTGATCCGCCGTCGAACGGCCCGGATCATGTTGGGCCTTTCCAGGCGGATGCAGCGGTACCTGCGGCGGAGGGACTCCAAGTCCCTCCTGATGCCAAATCTTCTGCAAGATATAAGTTTGTAAACCAGGCGTCAGGGGATGGCCCTTCTTGCCTTCAGCACACAAATAATCATTTGGACATCAAATAGACATTCTGAACAGTTCTGGGGGGGGGGGGGGGGGGGGGACATACCATTGGTACAGATGATGTCATACAGGTGGATGTGAGGACTGCAAAAGTTTTGTGTGTATTATTGTAGGGATGTGGGAATGTTGTATCTTTCTACTACCTGGATTCTAGTAATGAATGGGCATGTATACATATCAGTGATTACCCTTGAATGCAGACTACAGTTTGTGGTTACACTGCTGAGGGAGCTCTTAGATGTGTAGCTGCAGGAGGGGAGGGGGGGAGAGAACACCTACCTCTGTAGCTGGTTTCTGATGTCACTCCAGGCTTGTATACACCGATTCCTGGGGGGGGGGGGGGGGCAGGTGGTGGTGCCTGGGGAAGATAACACGCCTGTGCCTTAGGCACAGGGTTACCAGCAGTAGGTTTTCCCCCACCAAAAAATTAGGCTGTCGCCTGACACTCATGTTTCTGTATAGTAAATAACCGTTACAAAGCGTGCATCGCCTTATATGGCTGGCCTTACGTGAATACCTCCATATAAGGTTCTTATACCATATATGGATAGCTGAGTACGTGCACGTTTTGCCATGTGTAATATCTCGTCGCCGGCCTGTGAGATAGCCGGCCATCGATTTGGCCGGCGCTTTTCGATTATGCCCCTCCACAACACCTTAAATCAGTCTTTTACCCAGTCAGCCACTTTCCCCCAGAGACCTCTGGATCCAACTTTAATGTGAAGAATGCAAAATGCTTATGTTCCTGTCTGAGCAGGAAAAGCCAGTGCAAAGCAGATCATGACAACAGAGGATCCAGGGATACGACTGAGCAGAGAACTGGGAAAAAGCCAGATCTTCCAGCTTTAAAATATTATAGACTGGATCAAGCAGATCCAGGAGATTTAGCTTTTCACCAGTCCGTAAATACAGCACCCAACAGTAGGAACATACAGAACGTTTCCTATAGCCAAGCATCTCCTCTGCCCTTCTGTATCCCCCAACTCCTTCATATAAAGCCCAGCTTCTCCCCTGCCCTTCATACCCCCCAACCCCTTCATATAAAGCCCAGCTTCTCCCCTGCCCTTCATACCCCCCAACCCCTTCATATAAAGCCCAGCTTCTCCTCTGCCCTTCATACCCCCCAACCCCTTCATATAAAGCCCAGCTTTTCTCCTGACCTTCCATACCCCCTACAGCCCCTTCATATAAATCCTGGAATATTCCTCCCCTTCTAGACCCCACCCCCATAGACCTGCATCTATCACCCCTGCTGTTCTCTATATACCTCACCCTCTCATAGCTCCCCCTGCCCATCTCTACTCCACCATCCCCGCAGTCTAACATCAATTCTGCTTTTCTAACTCCACCTCACCAAGCATCGAGTTAACTCTGCCCAGTTCCTACACTACCACCACAGTTCAACCCAACCCAGCATCACCTACTGTCCCCAAAAAGTTGTTTTGTGTGTGTGTGTGTTTTTTTTTTACCTGGAGTGGACAGCAAGTAGTTACAGTGGTGGAGGCAGAGTCTGGACTGACACTCAGGCGGCAGATGGTGGCTCCCTGGTGGGCTCTTCTTCACAGCATCGGCTCTCAGTCAGATCTAGAGTCTGACTTTGGCGCGAATGAGGCGCGAGGCTGGAAGAGCAAGGCTCTCAGTTAGATCTAGAGTGACCTAGAGTGACTTTGGCGCGAATGAGGCACGAGGCAGGAAGAGTGAGGCGTGAGGCGGATGGGCAGCAGCGGAATTCTGTGTGGATGGGATGAGGGTGCTGACCCGGACTGTTGGAGACGGGAGTAGAATGTAGATCAGTGAGATCTGCGGGGGGACAGGGTCCCACTCCCTTCAGCACAGCAGCACGCACAGGCAGTCAGTCCTGCTTCTTCAGATGGTCTCTCTCTCGTTGCCGCGCTTCTGAAACAATGACGTGAACGCCTGCACCGCACGGGAGAGGCTTGCGGTGCACGTCCGTCTCATGCTGTGGGCGGGGGTCCTCGCGGCTCAATCGAGGTTATGGTAGCTTGGAACTTTAGGGCTCATCACAGCAGTGCCTGTGACGCTCTGAATCACATGGGCAGGAGCCAGTGTGTGTGTGGGGGGGGGGGGGGGGGGTGTGTGTGTGGGGGGGGGGGGGGGGGGGTGCCCACAAAGGTAGGTGTCAGTGTTGCTGGGAAGCCGGAACAGCAAAATTAATAATGTCCTTTAAAACTGCAGTGAACTGCGTTGCTTGAAGTGGTGCCTAAAATCAGGCACCTGACTGGCCACTAGTGTAGAGGGGGCCTGAGAGAGGAATGCGGGGTGTTGGCCCCCCAGGCCCCACGTAGCTACACCACTGGGTACAACCTTCTCAGATTTGGTTTCCTGTGTTTTTACATTATTTGGGAAGATAATTGGATTGTTTTTCAGAAGTGGATGTGAAGATGATCAGGGTTACAGTTCTCTTCTACAAGTCCTGAGCACCGTTTAAACTCTTGGGTCGGGTACCCAAACCAGGGACACAAACAAAACTTTTGCTGTAATGAGCTGGGCGCAGGCCAGCACTGGGATTGATCCTGGTAAACTGTGGGGTATTAACCTACTTTTCTTTCCCTCTTAGTCTCAAAATAAAAGAACTCCACTCGCACTGAACAAAATACTTGATACACCAGTGGTTGTATTAAATGCAGACAACTTTTACTGGAACATGTAGAGCAAGCTTAGAAAATGGAGGTGAAGCACAGGCCAGTTGTAGGACTGAACTATGGTTTTGGGTTTCCTGTGACACAAGAGTCACAAGCTTAAGAACAAGTATTAATGTAAAGCACTTTTACAGAACCAGTTTAAACAAGCTTTGAAGAAACAGTTTGCAAAGGAAGCACATATACGGAAATAAAGCAAACATTTTACTATAAAAGTAACTGCGTAGAACCAGAAAACTGGGCATTACTTCCGAATTCCTAGTTGTGAGTGCTTGTGAAGCCATGCTCCCTTGTGAATGATTAATAAGTTTCCTTATCAAGTCTTTTTTTTTTTTTAAGTTACATTTGTACCCCGCGCTTTCCCACTCATGGCAAGCTCAATGCGGCTTACTTATTTGTACCTGGGGCAATGGAGGGTTAAGAGGCAGATGCACTAAAGCTTAATGAGCCTTTAATGACCCTCCAACGAGGAAAATTTGATCCGTTGCATGCATCAAAGGGCTTTTACCGAGGAAGCCAGCAGCTAACGAAAACGGAATGGAGATGAGCAATTAGTGTGAAAACCCCATTGAAACGAGATGCACCAACCTTTTCCGATTGCCTGTACGCAGGAAAAAGGCAGGAAATGTAACGAGAGGTCCGGACCTCTCGTTAGGACCGCTCTGTGCCAGGAAAAGCAAACAAACTGTGAGCCAATCCCAGCGCATTAGCACAGCTAAAAGCGCTGTGATTGGTCGAAAGCCCTTTGCATAACATATGTACCAAAAGTATGGGAGCAATTTTTTTTTTAAATAAAGCTTTATGAAAACGTGTAATAACCACGTCAATATAGTGCGTGCGTATTGCCGTGCTATATAGGCGTCATTATGGCTGCAAGAGGGAGAAAACCTAATTTCTCGGACCTCGATGTCCTGTGGCTAGCACAACTGTTTACAGTCAACGAAAAACGCCTTTTCCCTCGTGCAGGCAAAAGGAGGGACATCATGAAGATGGACCAGGGCTGGAGGACACTGCAGCGCTTATTTAATAAGCGCAGTTCGTTCCCAAGATCTGTAAGTGGGGTACAAATGCATAAAATAAATAATAAATAATAATAATAATAAATAATAGACTACACATGTATGTGAACCGTGCATCATTGCTTTTCCATTGTGTTTGTCTACATCTGACAGGTGGAGGAACTTAAAAAACGGGCGAGGGCACTACGGAAGGACCACCCAGGATGGCTCAGTGATGTCAGGGCCAACCTCGATAACAGCCCAGGTATTTTAACGTTTCACGTGAGTCTGCTCCATGACATTTGATGATTCGGGGTGTTATCACAAAACTTATATCATCCATATTTGTCTCAACAGAAGTGTCAGAGAAAGAGGAGGAGGAGGAGGAGGAGGGTGACGATGACGATCATGATGTTGTCGAGAAATCGGGTCATGACGACGACGATGACGATGATGGTGCCGGCGAGGGGTCCCTGGCTGGTGTTGTACCTCCTCGCCCTTCTGCTCCTACCCCTGGTCCCCACCTCTTACCTTATGCCCTTGTCCGTCCCGGCCCCTCCTCTCGTCTCCCCCCCCCCCCCCCCCAAGAGATCACGGAAGACCATTCTGCGTCTCCCTGCTCCAACATATGGCCCTTCGCACCGTTCCTCTTCTCCACCCCCAGCACACTTTAGCCCTCCTGCCTCACCCTCCCAGCCACACGGTCTCACCACTCCTCCTGGTTCCCCTTCCTCCCCCCCCCTGCAAATTCCAATCTTCCCTCCTGCTACCCACTCCTTCGCTCTCCCTCAGACTTCCCTCGCCATTTCACAACACCATGCTGCTGCCTCCACCTCGCCTGGGCAAGTCACCCCGTTCTGGAGAGGTTCCAGGTGGAGCAAATACCTGTGTATGGTGAGTTTTAAAATTCTACTCCTTGCCCCAAGTGCCATCCCCTTGTCCCTTCCTCCATTGTCACCCATTACTCCCTTCACTGTGTGTACAAGGGCTATCTGTTTGTATGTGGTGTTCTGCGCTGTGTGCGTCTGGTGTTGTAATACAATCGGTACTAATAATTCATGTTATTGTTATTGCGTATCACGGTGTGTGTGCATTTAGAAGCTGTTCGTGGTGAACCGTTCTGACAGTCGTTCTTTTGTCTTTTCTGACAGGTGGCACAGTGGACCTCACTGGAGAAGAAACAGGGGACAGTGAAGATTCGCCATCTCTCCCCCCCCCCCCTGCACCCGTAACTGTCCACCGCAGTGTCTCGCCCATGTCCCCTGCTCCCACCCTCTGCTGCTCCACCTCCCCTATCTCCCCCAACCCTACTGTTGACCGTGGTACCTGTACCATACCTCCAGCTCCTACCCGTGACCGATCCACCTCCACTTTTTCTCCCATCCTCGAAGACCGCGCCACATCTCCCCATATGCCTCTCCCCCTAATTAACCTTCCCCCAGATGAGCTCCAGGACATGGCCCAGACCCTGCGCATGGGAGGACAGGCACTGGCGGACCTTGCCGAAGTAATCCAGTACCTGTCCTCCAGCGTACAGCGCCCTTGAGATCTTCTCCTCCCCCTTTCCCCCCTATGTGACACGCGTTTAATTTGTTCACCACCATCCATATATTGCCCTCCCACAAATAATCCTACTTCTTGTTTTTTGTACTTTGCTCAAAGTTGAATATATGAAAAAAAAAATAATGTTATCAAAAAAAGTTGCACTACAAAAATATATTTTTAAAGTTTCTAAGTAAAGTCGCAAAAAAAAAAAAAAAAATATATATATATATTTTTTTTTTTCAGGTTTAAAGTTAGAAATAAAGGCTTTCAAAGGTTGGGCCGTACACGAGCGACAATATGTGACGTTTATTTTATGCGCCACCATGGAGCGCCGCATTGCTGAGTGTTCTATCGCGTTTCTGTTGCACGTGACACAGAGAAGCGAATCGTCTTCGATTTCACATGATTATGGTCTTTCCTGATTGGCTGCTCGTTTGGCGCTTAAATATGACGTACATTCTGCACGCTACAGAGAAGCGTTGGGCCTCGTGTTTCCCCTGCTCGCGAATTGCAAAAAGAAGTCATGGATGGTGGGTTTTTCCTTGCACAGTTGGACTTTTTCCCTGCCATGGATTATGACCACATGCAGGAACAGGAGGTAACAGAAACCATTGTACAAAACCCTGTCCACGTTCGCCCACGCCGCCTCCCCCGCCCACGTGTGTTTCATCAACGGCTGGTTCTGGAACACATGTCAGACAGAAAAATCGTGGATGACTACCGCTTGACCAGAACAGCTATATATCAACTGTACCAAGAAATTAGAGATGATATTGACCCAACCACACATAGATCTCACGCAGTGCCTGGCCTTGCAAAGCTGCTTACTGTTCTGCAGTTCTTAGCCACAGGGACATTCCAGCATGTGTTAGGGGGTAACAGCGGCGTGGACCAGGCAACTGTTTCAAGACATCTTTCGCAGGTAATACTACGCATTTCGCTACACCCTATCCTCATCCCACCCCTCCTCCATCGTCGTGCAACCCCCCTTCTCAAAACTGCACTGTATAAAACATGGATAACCAATCCAAAAATTTGCACTGTGTTTCAGGTCCTGCATACACTGAAAAAATGTGTTCGCAAGCACATAGCATTTCCCACGGGGGAAGAAGAGCAGAGGAGGGTCAAGCAGGACTTCTACAAGATTGCGCGGTTACCCAATGTCCTAGGAGCTATAGACTGCACACATGTAGCCTTGACCCCGCCAGCGGATCGAGAAATGCAGTATCGAAACCGCAAGATGGGCCACTCGCTGAATGTGCAAGCGGTTTGTGATGCAAACCTTAGGATCCGTGATGTTGTTACACGTTTTCCAGGGAGCTGCCATGACTCTTACATATTGTCTAACAGTGCACTGGGAAGGAAGTTTGCAGAGGGGCAGATTCAAAATGGATGGCTTCTTGGTGAGTTGCTTACATTTGCTTTACTGGTGTGGGTGATACTACAACTAATACTACTACTTAACATTGCTGTATAGAACAACACACATGGAAATTCCAAGCTGCCATTTCTTTATAGTGCCCTGGTGGGCTAGTGACCACTTCCGTCTTCAGTCCCGCAAAGAGCACACTGCTTCCTGGTGAAAGGCGGAAAAGGTCACTATACCAACGGGCTACTTATAGGTAAATGCAGATCTAACAAGGCGGAGGTTTGCACACAGGTGGCTGTGACTTAGGACATGAAAAGTTCAATACGGATATTTTGCGACCCTTTAATATTATGTGCTCACAGTAATGAACTGTTGTGTTCCTGCAGGGGATGCTGGATATGGGTCGAAAACATGGCTACTGACCCCGCTTGCAGTGCCCCGGTCTGATGCAGAGAAGCGTTACAACGAGGCACACATTGCAACAAGATGTACAATAGAGCGCACGTTTGGGGTATTGAAGAGCAGGTTTCGCTGCTTGCACATCTCTGGTGGCTCCCTGCAATACTCCCCTGAAAAGGTCGCTGACATAGTGCTTGTATGCTGCATGCTTCATAACATCGCACTGAAGCATCACCTTGACATCGACATTGTTGTCCCTCCAGAAGTGGACATAGCCTCCTCGGACAGAGGAACGGATGCAAACAAGGGAAATGCTGTGCGCCGGAAGGTTATCCATGATTTCTTTTCTGAACCTCGCCATCCTTAGTAGCCTAGTACCACTTGTATGACCTGCCTGTCATATTCCTGGTCAAGGAGGGATATAGGCAAGCCCTAGCAGTGATTTCTACAGATGTAATCATTGGACAACAAGTCCCACATAGCCTGTGTCTGTCAGTTAAGAACATACAGACCAAAATCCTCTATCCCTCCTGGAATGGGGAACATGTCAGCACAGAACTTGCATATGAACGGTGTGTCATTAGCTGGTGTCAACAGATAATGCTATGGGTAACATTGCAGCAATACTATGATTCGCAAATCGCTATTTGTCAGTGTTAGCTTATTCATATGACTTCCATTTCTTGGTTTCAGCCTGTGCCGTCCGTTCTCAAGTGAAAGTTATTACCTACGGCACAACCTACGTCCTCATATAAACTTATAAAAGAACATCGAAACAGTTCAGAACAAATACTTTTATTAATTAAACAGGAGGAAAAAAAAGGAAATGTTTGATATATGTTCCAAATTCGTGCTGCATTCAATATTCAAAGGTAGGTAGACGTGATGCATTCATAAGCTAGAAAAGACAGCATAGCGAGATGTGTTTCTAGCTCCGTCGCACCATGTTCCGATGTTCCACAGCACCTTCAAAACAACAAAAAAACCTATTACAATGTGCATTTTACTGTTTTGTTGTGGGGGGGGGGGGGGGGAAGGAAATGATACAAAACCGTTTCAAAGTTTTAAATATACCTGTTAACAAACATTTCAGACAACCCTTTCACATGGCGACAAAACAACAGTGCACAAATGTCAATAAAAACTATCAATGCATTTCACAAAAATATCACCTGTTATGTAACCACAATTGGAAAACCTCTTTTCAGGCTCCAAAAAAAAGGGCTCGCACTCCCCTCCCACAGCCCCACTGGTTTCACTCTGCTGGTAACAAATGAAACTTACTATCCAATGACTGGCTGTTACAAAGCCGGGGTACATGTGGGTATTCTGTTCTGTCGTCATCGCCGTGTTCTGGTGCTCTGTTGCTGCAATGAAACAACATAAAATAAAACTTCATATGTTGCAAACTGTGTACCAAGTTTACGATGGTTGGAGGCTACCGTGACAATTATTGAAAAATAAAGGTGAATAAATGATCAAACGAAATTTTTGTTTGTATGTGTCGCACCCATACTTACTATTGAGAAACAGGCTGCCACACAGGGTGCGCACTGGAGGGTGTTATGTTGTTCTGTGCTCCCGGCTGCGGGTTACAGCGATCCTGCCTGCAATTAGATGAAAAAGGAAGCAGGAAAATGTAAATAAGCCTGTCTAGAATAGAGACAGGTCGACGGGCCACTCAATAACCCGAGATACTTACTCAGAAAGGGAGGCCCTTCCGACCACGTTTTGGCCTGCAGACCTTGCACCAAACGAAAAAAAAAAAGGGGGGGGGGGGGGGTAACGGTATGCACAGTGTGCCAAACAGTAAAAACAAGGAATTTACAAAGAGCATTAAAATCCTGTGCGGAAAAGAAGAGGCCACAGACATTACCTATAGGAGGCTGAGAAAAAGAATAAACACGATGGCCGATGGGAGACAATGAAGGGAGCGTGGGAGGTACACCTGTCTCGAAGCCTGGAAAAAAAAAAAACACAGTAGGCTACAGTACATACATCTGGATCGTTTAACAAAGAAGTGAGTACAAAACAAGTTATTAGGATACTATACTTACTTGCAACTGCACCGTTGGTCGTCCGATGCTGCAATGGACTCCAGGCTGTTAAATTTTTTTGGAAAAGAACACACACATTAGACGAACACTTTAGAACAGAGGGGATATATAATATGTGTTTGTGGATAACATATATGCATGTAAAAATGAAAGAAAATATACCATTTGCAGTGCGATAACCCCAGGCGGAGTCATCGCGCAGTACAGCACGCTGCATCCCCCTGATCTCCTGTTGGAGATCCATAAACATCTGCCGTTGCTGCTGGGAATACGCTCTGGTAAGATTGCACAGTTCGCGCAAAAGAGCGTTGTTCTGGTCCAATAAGGCATTTGTTTTATCCTCCGCATTCTGCATTTGTGCACAAATGGCAGTTGTGGAATGACGGACACGTTCTGCCACTTTTTCAAGCAGTATGTTTATACCCTCATTCCACTTGCCCTGCCTGTCCCACAACTTGCGTCGTGCCTGCCATTCCTCCGCCGGGGTCCGACAAGGAGGGCCCATGGGCGATTCAATAGAAGAGGATGGGGGGGGGGGGGGGGTGGTTGGGACACCAACGAGGTCTAGTGTCACAGTTTCAGAATCCTCCCCATCCTCTACTCCCACTGTAGGGGTCATCAACAGTACACCTAACAAATACAAAGGAAAAAACCATTACACGGAACATGTAAGACACACAGTCAACGCCGACGTTAAATCTTTGTTGTAAACAGGAAAACAAGTCTGTACTCACGTGCTTCCTCTCCCTCCTGTTGTGTCGCACATGGTGTTGCACACCCTGCTAACCATGTCGAACATCCTGGGACCGGAGGCTCAGTGCCACATGGTGTTGCTGAGAGAAGATATGATAGAGGTATGCCAAAAATGCTTTAGGTGGCCGTGTACATTATAAGCGACTGCTGCCGTAAATAAAAAAACCAGCGAACAGTGGTCCTACAAAAGGTAGAACACAATAGAAACTGCGATACAATACTTACGTGGAACTGCATTACTGCTACACCAGGAAGGGGAAGAGTTGGAGTGACTTGTACTTTGCAGAACATCACAGGTAGTACTGGAAGGGGCAGAGGGGGGCAGGCTTCTCATCCAGGCTGTTATACATGTCAAAGAACACACGCTTGTAAATGTGGTTGCCATGCTCGAAGGTTCATGACAATAATCATGTAGTTATGTCCCCTACAGCAGCCCACAGAAAATCATCAGTACTCACCACCTTCTGTGTCCTCAGATAATCTTGAATGTTCTAGATGTTCACCTACAAACGAAGACAAATACAAGGTACATTCAAAATCACCATCACAAAGAGGGTCCATACCCAAACACACCACGACTTAAGCGCAACAGTAAAATATTCAAGTTCCATACCATCAATTGTATTTTCCGACGTGTCGTCACCAGTGCATAGTCCAACCACCTGTTCACGACCAAGGGTGGCCAACACTGCCTCCTCCAGGGGAGTCATCTGCACGGCACATGGAGGGCCACCACCTGTCCCCTTTCCATGGTTCCACTTGTTCCGAGCCTTGACTTTCACCATACCCCTGAAGTCCTGCCAACGGTGCTTGCACTGCTCTAAAGTGTGTTTCCGCACACCAAGAGCATTCACCTCGTCCACAATCCTCCCCCATATCCTGTTCTTCTGTCCAAGCGTCAACCGGGACTTTTTAAAGAGTTGTCCAAATTCGTCACATACACCGCGAATCAATACTTCAAGCTCTTCCGCAAATTTTGGAGCACGCTTACGCTTGCCATTGACATTAGGGCCCTCAATTGTCTCCTCATCCTCCTCACGCCACGACACATTATCCTGCATTGCTTCATGAACAGAAAAAAATGTAGACCTGAACAGACAACTAGCAGAAAACTCTAATTGTACCACATTCATAGGCTGTTTGTAAGGCCATACCTACCTATGCACACTCTGTATATGAACGAATTAACGGTGGAACAACGCAGAACACACCTTGAAAAGAAAAAAATGTAGACGTTAAACAACAAATCGCAATCAATGCATTTCATAAATTCATGTGTGCCTCTTACCTATAACGATTTTTGGGAAAACAAAAAGGATGAAACCACATGTGGCACACACCTTACAAAAGGGAAAAATAATTTATTAACGGCAAATGCAGTGAAATCATGGTTTACAACATCAGACGTCTTACCCACCTTTGTTTTAAAAAATACAATGTTGCACAAAGGAAGGAGAAAAGCGAGAAGAAAAACGAAGCAGGGCAGTAGCCCGGTGATCGCCTAAGCTGCAGCGACGCGATTCCTACACGCTGCGGATGCACGCTGCGGACGCATGTTAATGACGTCAAGATGGGTCGCATATTACCCACGTCGATACCATGTGCTTTACGAATTTGCAACAGCGCATGCGTTTTCTGCTCCGCTACGAAACTGTCATGCATCCGACTTTTGAATTACGAATCGGAGTTTGCAGGTGGGGTTTCTTGGTGCATTCTTCGTTTTTTTGAAATCGGTAAGTGCTTTAACGATTTAGATTTTTTTACGTTTGGTTCCTGCATCTGCCTCTAAGTGACTTGCCCAGAGTCACAAGGAGCTATGCCTGAAGTGGGAATTGAACTCAGTTCCCCAGGACCAGAGTCCACCACCCTAACCACTTTATCAAGTCTTTTAACCCTTTCTTTTATTCTGTTCTGTAACACTTAATAAAACCAGCTTGATTTGTTTTATTACTATTTTGTAGATTCAATTTATTTCAGGTTTTCAAGCCTCGGGACTCAGAAGGCTTTCCCTGACTTCGTCCCTAATCAAACACTGCAACAGGCAGATATCTAAACTTCCTCTTATCCACTTAACAGCAGCCTGTTATTGATAAGTCTTAATAACTGAGTTGATATTCTTTGGAAATCTGATAGTATTGACATATTTACAATAGTGCCCAGTCTTCCTATACCCATCCTTTCTGGCTGAACAATCCAAGGCTGTGGCTTCCTGCTCCTTCTGCAGGAAAGTGTCCCACCAGGCTCTTCTGTAGTTGCCAGACCTCCCTGTCTGTCCTCTTCTCCCTCAGAGGTGCGCTTCTTTGAGCTGACTCCGAACAGTCTTCTTCCTGCTCTGCTCCTGGGGTGGTTTCCCTTTCTACTCTCCCAGCGCTCTCCTCTCAGCTACCACTCTTTCAGCAGAATTATATGATATGAAGACGCCAACTCACAGTAAACTGGTTCAAAGCAGGTTACAAGCAACAAAGAAAATATACTATAACTTCTGATAGAGAAGTTTTCAAACCTTTACGAAAAGACAGATAAGTCGATATTTTGAGTTTAATAGTTTTATGTAATCTGGGTCACATTGCCATTCACTCACACAGTCGCCAACTCCTCCAATCGAGCTTGGGAGTTGGTCAAAGATTTGGAATAGAGATCCAGAGTATTGGGAAATTAAGCGAGCTTTTCCGTGGGGTTTAACAGTCCAGGGAGCAAGCATCGCTCCCGCTCAAAAGAACCACACTGTACTCCAAAGATTTATTCAATACAAACTTAAATTTACTGGGAATTCTGCAACAGGCAGACAACACTTCATCTTTTAGAAAGTCAGACAAATTTGGTTGACTTCAACACTCCAACTACATCCAACAAACCACTTATCCCCATTTTGGAGGAAGTCTGTATTGTACTCTCCCACTAACTTGTATTTACACTTATGGCTTACATCACTTACTATTTATATTTGTACACCTCCTGTCCATGTTCCCATCATTTTGGGCCAGTAATCCAAGGCTGTTCTTCCACTGCGTTGATCTCAATCCACTTCTGTCAGGCACAGACCCTTGTGGCTGTCTTCCTTCCAGCGATGTGCTGCACAGAGCTACATCCTGGCCTTGAACAGGCTTCCCCTGTCCTGGCTGTCCTCACTCCTCAGTTGCCACTTTTAGGGGCACCAACGTTTCCTTATTCCAGCCTTGGTTTATTCTGCCTTTCCAGGACCCCTCTCCTCCTAGGGTCCCGGCTGGGGTGCAGGATACCAAAGAGCTTGAGTTCCCCACTGCAATCCCATTTTATTCTAACTTCTCCCTCAATTATCAAGCATTGCTCACAGCACTATTCCTCAGCACATTATTTGTAGAACTCATCCCCTTGGGCTAGATCCCTACTCTTATTACATCTCCCATCTCCCCCCCCCCCCCCCCCCCCCCCAGCAAACTCTGGAGAGTTCCTGTAGATTCCAGCTTAAGTAATACTCCTTTTTAATGGGGTATTAGATAAAGAACACCAACATTGAACAGCCTGATATATAAAAGTTGACTGCAAAGAGCTTTTATATTTAATTCCACAAAATGATGTAAAATAAAGAAGCTGAGAACTCCCTGCCCTAGAGGTGGTAGGTGATAAGAACATAAAAGTAGCCATACTGGGTCAGACCAATGGTCCATCTAGCCCAGTATCCTGTCTTACAAACAGCGGTCAAGCCAGGTCACAAGTACCTGGCAGAAACCCAAATGGTGGCAACACTCCATACTACAAATCCCAGGGCAAGCAGTTGCTTCCCATGTCTGTCTCAATAGTAGACTATGGACTTTTCCTCCAGGAATTTGCCCAAAACTTTTTTAAACCCAGATACACTAACCACTGTTACCACATCCTCTGGCAAAGAGTTCCAGAGCTTAACTATTCGTTGAGTGAAAAAATATTTCCTCCTATTTGTTTTAAAAGTATTTCCATGTAACTTCCTCAAGTGTCCCCTAGTCTTTGTACTTTTGGAAAGAGTAAAAAATTGATTTACTTCTGCTCATTCTGCACCACTCAGGATTTTGTAGACCTCAATCATACCTCCCCTCAGCCATCTCTTTTCTAAGCTGAAGAGCCCTAACCTCTTTAGCCTTTCTTCATACGAGAGGAGTGCCATCCCCTTTATCATTCTGGTTGCTCTTCTTTGAACCTTTACTAATTCTGCTATATCTTTTTTGAGATACAGTGACCAAAGCAGAACACAATACTCAAGGTGTGGACACCCCATAGAGCGGTACAAAACCATTATAGTATTTTTGGTCTTATTTATCATCCCTTTCCTAATAGCCACTGCACACTGAGCAGAAGATTTCAGCGTATTATCTACAACGACACCTAGATTTTTTTTCTTGAGTGCTGACCCCCAAGATGGACCCTAGCAACTATGATTTGGATTATTCTTTCCAATGTGCATCATCTTGCATTTGTCCACATAAAATTTCATCTGCCATTTGGGTGCCCAGTCTTCCAATTTCCTAAGATCTTCCTGCAATATTTCACAGTCCGCATGTGTTTTAACAACCTTGAATAGTTTTGTATCATCTGAAAATGTAATCACCTCGTCGTTCTGATTTCCATATCATTTATAAATATATTAAATAGCAGTGGTCCCAGTACAGATCCCTGTGGCACTCCACTGTTCACTCTCCTCCATTGAGAGAAATGACCATTTAACCCTGCCCTCTGTTTTCTGTCCAATAACCAATTCCTAATCCACACCAGAGCCTTGCCTCCTATCCCATGACTCTTTAATTTTCTCAGGAATCTCTCATGAGGAACTTTAGCAAAAGCTTTCTGAAAATCTAGATACACTACATCAACCGGCGAACCTTTATCCACAAGTTTTTTTTTAATTCTTTATTTATTCAATTTTCAAATACATTTCCAAAGCGTACTTTGTCAAGTAACATGCCACTAATACTCAGGAAACATTGTATTTAGGGGAATATTACCCCGACCAAATAAAGTTGACCTGCAGTATTCCACAAAAGAGGGAGAAGACTGATATATAATACCTTAGTAGAGGATAAGGTTCAGTTAAGAAGAAATAGACTGTAATAACAAAAAAAATGACATCGAAAGTTAGATTACACATTATTATTCCAACTTTTTAGACTAACATCTCTGCTTTCATTTGGGGAGCCTTGCATCTATAAATGTACGTAACTGAGATGGTTAAAAAAAAATGATACATCGTAGTGTCTAGTCGTATAACACATTTACATGGGAAACTTAATTCCTAAGGATAGACAGAAATTTCTTCCTTCTTTCCTGTGTCACCCTTGACACGTCGGGAAATATCTGGATCCTTTCTCCCATAAAGGTTACTGGGACGTTTTGTTTTAAGAAAAGTCTTAGAACTGCCTCCTTGACCTGAAGAAAAACGAATGAAGCCAGTAAAGTAGACCGAAAGTCTACTATTTCTTGTGAACTTTCGAGAATTTATTTATTTATTTTATTTATTGCATTTGTACCCTACATTTTCCCACCTATTTGCAGGCTCAATGTGGCTTACATAGTACCGTCAAAGGCGTTTGCCCAGTTGGTGGATAACAAATACAAAGTTGTATAGTGATTGTATGAGGTATAAGTGGAGAGTCGGAATGGATGAAGATTGCATG
This sequence comes from Microcaecilia unicolor, assembly GCF_901765095.1. Classification (NCBI taxonomy): domain Eukaryota; kingdom Metazoa; phylum Chordata; class Amphibia; order Gymnophiona; family Siphonopidae; genus Microcaecilia; species Microcaecilia unicolor. Next base: position 624,651,368 of record NC_044031.1, read on the forward strand.
ATGTCCTGTTCGATCATAGTCATGCTGTGTTGGTAGGTGAAGAGGGTTACGTGGGGTCGTGGGGGTAGGCCTTTTTGAAGAGGTAGGTTTTTAGTGATTTCCTGAAGTTCAAGTGGTCGTGGATTGTTTTCACAGCTTTTGGGAGCCCATTCCATAGTTGTGCGCTTATGTAGGTGAAGCCGGCTGCGTAAGTTGTTTTGTATTTCAGTCCTTTGCAATTTGGGTAGTGTAGGTTTAGCTAGGATCTTGACGATCTGACTTTGTTTCTTATTGGTAAGTCTATAAGTTCTGTCATGTATCCTGGGACTATGCCATACATGATTTTGTGGACGTATATTAAAGGGTCCATATAAGATCATGCTTGACTGCATAATATCTTATGAACTAAAGTAAATAATTCAGGGGGTCTTTTATAAAGCAGCATGCTATCCCGGAACTACCGCCGGCCCAACATGGCAATTGGCAGTAGTTTCAGCTCCAGCCTGCTCCATGCCAGAAAAAGCCCTTTTTTATAGTATGGTGCTAACCCGGCGTAAATGGGCATTGCCGCGAGCAGCTTGGATACCGCCAGGTTACATTGGGAGCCCTTACGGCCACCTCAATGGCAGTAAGTGCTCCCTGCTGCATGGCTACGTGTTAAGCATTCTTACCACGTGGCCATTTTTTGCAGGGAATTTTACCCACTGCGGTATAAAGGGCCCTGGCACAGGGCCCTTTTTCCCACAGCTTAGTAAAAGGACCCCTTAAAGATTACCCATGCTCTTATTGGTAACCAATGGTGTTATCCTGTCATATTTTTGAGCTCTGTGCAATATTCTAGCTGCAGTATTCTGTAAAGTTGGAAGCCTTTTACAAACCAATATAGATGACATTTACAATGTTCTATTTGGGATAGGATACATGTTATACAAGCTTCAACCTGTCCAAATTCGAAATATGTACAAATTGGATTTAACTGAATTAATTTCATAAACACTTTCTTATTATAGGCAGTGTTAAAATCAGACTGTCATTCCTGGGGTAGGAGAGACACATCTTCAAAGTTCTTGTCCTGAGAAGAGTAAAAATCAAACAGAACCCCTGCATCTTCTTGGGGGTCAAATTGGATCAAAGACCTCATCTATGAGATATGTGTTCTCTCCATAGCAGCAACATCCAAACTTTCAGAGGAAATATTTAAAGGTAATCTAACAGAAGCTCTGCTTTCTCGATTGGGCAGATAATAAATCTTTTGTAATGGAGGAAATGTATCTTCAGAGTAATGGAGAGTTTCTTTTAAAAATCTTTGAAATATTTCTTTAATTGGGGAATATTTAACAGATGGAAAATTCAATATTCTCAAGTTTTAAAACTCTTGCCCCATTTTCTAAATTCTCCAATTTCCGATGTGTAATCTCAACATTTGAAAGCAATTTAGTCTCCAATTTCTTTACTTAAGGACGTCTCAAATTTTTGTATATTAGATTCCTGAAGGCTAACTTGAGATTGAAAAGAGTCTATCCTTGCAGTATTTAAATTCATTTTGATAACAAAAGCAAGGCATAACTTGTGCAACGACTCCACAGCAGACCACAGAGAGTCTAAAGTTACCTTTGGTGGTTTTTCCAAGGGAAGTAGGGCTGTCTCAGGTGTAGGTCGCGTTTCCTCCTGCTGCATCACGACAGATTTCTTAAGATAAGCTCTCTCTCTCTCCTACTCCCCGGTGGTACTCAGAGGGTCGGTAATCTGGGCTCATACCTCCGGTTGGGGCAGCGTCAAAGATCCGGAAAGATTCTCCTCCACGCGATTATCCGCTGTTGCTTCTGACGGTTTATCGCGCTGCTCTCCCAATCGACTTCCTGCCACCTCCTCCCTCCTAGTTGGACTTCGTGGACTGAGTGAGATTTCACTGTCCAGGCCGGGGCTCCTCTCGGCTCCGGCTAATGGAACATCCCTGGTGTTAATCGGGGTCGCGAAAGTCGTGATCTGTGCCTGTCTCAAAGGAGGAGTACCAGTGGTTGAGGAGAAACCTCCCCTGGTTTTCCCCTTCCTTTTAGGCATAGAGAAGGTAATTGCTACTTAGTAAGAACTTAGAAAAAGTTTTTCTCTCTTAGAGCTCGAAGGACGCGACCGCTTCCGATGCCATCTTGATCAGTCTCCTCCCTCTTTATCCACATGTTTATTCACGCCTTCAAAGAAATGAAGCAAATTGGTGAGGCAAGACTTCCCTCAGCTGAACCCATGCTGACTCTGTCCCATTAAACCATGTTTGTCTACGTGTTATGTAATGTAATTTTATTGTTTATAATAGTCTCCACTATTTTGCCCGGCACCGACGTCAGGCTTACCAGTCTATAATTTCCTGGATCACCGCTAGAACCCTTTTTAAAAATTGGTGTCACATTGGCCACCCTCCAATCTTCAGGTACTACGGATGATAATGGAAAAGAAAATAGACTTGTGTTTATAGTGGTGTCAGTGGTTATATGGTCCCCTCTGGTAACCACCTAGTCCCAGAGAAGGCTATAATAGGTGGTAATTCTTTCTCTGATACTTTTGCTTACCATAAGAAATATACCAATAGGGTTTCTACCTCCTTACACCCACCCCAAGATACAGTGGACCAGCCACCCCCAAGAATTATGGGGTGACAGAAAAGACAGAAGCTATGTTTCTTCCAGGTAGAAAGTTTTTATTACTTACCAATCCAGATAATAACAAAGTAATCAGGCAATAACAAATAGCAATTTGTTATGAAAGGAAGAGAGACCACCCCTGTAAAATGTTACTCACTGATAATCATCTCAGCCTCTGTCTAAATACAGTACAACAGTGCCTTATATACAGTGGATTGGATGGGCATCATCTCCCTCCCGAAAATCATACAGTTTGCAATTTCAGCTAAATTCTGTGTTACATCAGCTAATTTCTGTCTTACTTTATTGTTTACATAGAATGGAACACACTATCTGAATGTTATGGAACACAGCAAGTCCAAGGTTTCTTTTACAGGAGATTGTAGCTGCCATTTCGTTACAGGAATCCCTCCAAGACCCAGGTCTTTATCAATGTTTTGTCTAAAAAACCTCAACACGTCTTCGCCTTCAAACTGTGTATATTCTTTGTGTCCTTGCTGAGCTAGATTCAGTGGCACCAATTCTGTCAGGGAGGGGATGAGCAGTCTTTGCTGGTTCAGCATGACCTTGAATTCTCAACTCTCAGCAGAAGGCACAGAAAGATGCAGCTTTCAGGCATTTTAAGTTTGAGCTGGGCAGTTCATGGGTCATAACTGACTTGTCAGTGGTCAGAAAAGTGCAAATCAATTCATTCCCCTCTTGATGATTGTGAAATCATCACTTGTACAGATAATAATCCGCAGGGTGCCCATTCGATGTCCATTGATGAAGGGTACAACAGTTTGAAAAGGAAGGAACCCAAACTAGTGCTTTTCTTGGTTTAGCCACTTGTTACATGAGTTTATCCTTTTAGAGCTTGTTTCAGCTCCCCAGGCATAGATAGGTTTAAAGATAAATTTAAACATTCAGTTTCATAAAGACAAGATTCAAAATGGGTAAAATAGGTACAAAAGCAAAAAATATATGTATAAAAGAAGAATATATATAATTATTTATTTATTTATCGCATTTGTATCCCACATTTTCCCACCTCTTTGCAGGCTCCATGTGGCTTACAATACATCGTGATAAGTGGAAATGGGAAGAGAATAGACATTTGGTGTTACAGAAGGATTTTGGGTTGCATGGTAATGGAATACATGACAGTAATATAACAGAAGGCATTATTAACATGTCTAGATATATGTGGGAGTTTCACATGTTTTGATCTTTGTGGTATATGTTGTCGAAGAGATAGGTCTTTAGTAGTTTACGGAAGTTGGTCAGTTCATAGGTCGCTTTTATATTTCAACTAAAAGCAATATGAGCATAATAAATGTCTCCCTGAAGGAGGTATACTTGCATTACAGGCAGTAAATGTTCTAACAATAATAAAATGAGTAAAGTCAACAGCAGCAGGCTTATTCAACATTCATGAAGGAAGTACATTTTGTCTTGTACCGAGAGCAATAGCAAGAAGTTTGAAGACAAGCCCATAAGCACAGGGATATAATGCAACAGAAAATTAAAGCCAAAACTAAAATGACTACCAAAAGTGAGGTATAAATAGACATGAAAAAGGTTTTCCAGTTACCAAAGGTTTTATCCTACTACTACTACTACTTAACATTTCTAAAGCGCTACTAGGGTTACGCAGCGCTGTACATTTTAACATAAAAGGACAGTCCCTGCTCAAAGAGCTTACAATCTAAAGGACCACCAAGATGTCCAGCTAGTATCAACACCTGAATTGATAGCTAATTCATTGGCTAAGGCAGAAAGGCCTTGCAAAGCCTTCATAACGGAACCATCAGGGTCAGTATTATTAGGAATAAAAGTACAACAATGACCATGAAGTACAATACAAACACCATCTTTGGCAAGTATTTGATCAAGAACAAGTCTATTTTCCCAGGCTACTCGACTAGTGGCATAAAGTTGGGCCGCCAGGCCTTGAATGGCATTTCTAGTAAAGTTTATGAATCTTTGTTGATTATAATAGATATAATTAATCTAATCAACATTTTTATTAATAGTGACCCACCAAAAGAAAGTAGATTCTAGACTTGCCCATACCTGATTTCTGGCCTTAAATTGATCAGGTACCCCTCTTGGAACTCCTATAGCATCTATATAGATAGTGTTATCAAGAGAGTTAGGAACGTGTCTTTTAATACAAGATACCTGGTGAGGATAGGCAATAACGATGGGCATAACTAATTGAACTAGAGCACATATTCCAGACCATTGAAATGGCAAGAGGGGATATAGAATTTTGGTTCCCGCAATACCACCATACATCAGAACGTGGGATAGAGAGGCAAGAGGAATTAAGCATTTGGAGGTCAGAAGGGTCAAAAGTATCATAACAACGGGTAACATTTCCTAGAAAGCGAGAATATACTTGGGTAGTGTAGCGTCGCAAGCATATAGAAAAAATCAGATTGAAATGCACACCAAAAGGAGGAGGAAACAAGGAATGAAAAGCCAAAGGTGGATACAAAGAGTGAATAGACTTGCATGAAGTGGAAATTAGGCTTTCAGAAGTAAAAGATAAGAGCATATATAAACAAGCATTATAATGTTGTCTGAAATTAAAAGGAAAGGAAAATAATTGAGGTGTAGGACAAGGTCTTGTACACATGTAGCAGTCAGAAACTTTAAGGGAAGAAGCAGTATAGTGCAGCCAGTGTAACCAGGTATTATAATCTTCGTAACCAGTCTCTTGGAATATGGTATCCTGAACAGAATTAGCATGATGAATTTGGAGGATCATAAAGGTACGTGTGTGGTTTGGGTAACCAGGGTTCAGAAGTCGTAGGTGGGTCTGTAACTCTGATCCAAAAACGGATCATGACCTGTACTATTAATAGCTAGGCTATAGGTACGAGCCAAAGTTTGGTCAACATTATTAAAAATGAAAATGAGAGGGTTACATTTCATAGTGCTACATCGGGAAGAGTCAGATGTGGTCCTATGGATAGTCATCTGGCGTTGTAAGTGTAATAAAATCAAATCAGTTGGTTGGATGCCCCAAATAGAGAATTTTGGGTCTATGGACCATAGGACGTATGCCCAGGACCAACAGGGGTTATAGTAGGAAACAAGATTATTGCCAATTTTGTCATCTGGACAGAAGTATATGAGTTCAGTGATATATTTGTGTTCATGAGCTAGGCTTGTGCATGTAAGGAAATTACAAAGATTGAAGGAAAAGATTATAGGTGTCAATCGAGGAGTAAGAATCATGTCAAGTTCCACCAGAAACTGATGAATTGTACCTATTGTAAAGGGTCTGAAGAATAGGTGACAGAAAACAAACCAACGATAGAAAGGTAGTTTGAAAAGTAAAGGTTACAGGAGACATGATGTTAATGATCAGGGGAAAGCAGAAAGTGGGCCTTAAGGGGAGGCAGAATGCGGTAATAAGGGGGGTAAGAAAGCAGCACCTATGTATCTGTATATGCAAAAAAGGGTAAACATTTCAAGATTTCTATTTCCAATTTTTCGAATAAAAAACCAAGGGTGCTACCCAGTACGAACAATGTCGTAAGTAGTATACCAAAAGAACACAGGTTCTCTGGTAGAGGGTCTGATCAACGGCACTGTACCTTGCTCAACTTTAATTCGCCCACAGCCGTGGAAAATGTCAATGTGGTCAATGGACTACTGGACCTGATAGGTTAGTGTTCGGTCAAGTAAAGGGGCAAACAAGATATCAAATCTAGTTAAAGGGTCCCAGTCAGGATTATCAAAATAGCAAAATGTTCTTCAGTAAACAATGCATAAACATTCTTAAGGTGATATAATTAAAAAAAGAATGCTTTTACATGAGGTACCAATGATAGAGAGGTATCTAAATAAACAGCAGTCTTTGTTCAATTTCAAACTATGCACGCTGCTCTCTTTTTCAGTAATATAAGTGTTACCATACTGGGACAGACCAAAGGTCCATCAAGCCCAGTATCCTGTTTCTAAGTGGCCAATCCAGGTTACAAGTACCTGGCAAGATCCCAGAACAGTATAACAGATTTTATGCAGCTTATCCTAGAAATAAGCAGTAGATTTTTCCCAAGTCCATCTTAATAATGGACAATGGACCTTTTTTTAAAGGAAATTATCCAAACCTTTTTAAAATCCTGCTAAGCTAACTGCTTTTACCACATTATCTGGCAACAGAGGCTAGAGTTTAATTACATGTTGAGTGAAGAAATATGTTCTCTGATTTTGTTTACTACTTAACAGCTTCATTGTGTGCTCCCTAATCCTGGTATTTTTGTAGAGAGTAAACAAGTGATTCACGTCTACCTGTTCCACTCCACTCATTATTTTACAGACATCTATCATATCTACCCTCAACTGTCTTTTCTCCAACCTGGAGAGTCCTAGCCACTTTAGCCTTTCCTCATAGGGAAGTTGTCCTATCCCCTTATCATCTTCATCACCCTTCTTTGTACCTTTTCTAATTCCACTATATCTTTTTGAGATGCAGTGACTAGAATATTCGAGGTGCGGTCACACCATAGAGCGATACAAAGGCATAACAGTCTCATTTTTGTTTTCCATCCGTTTCCTAATAATACCCAATATTCAATTTGCTTTTTCTTAGTCACCACTGCTCACTGAGCAGAGGTTTTCAACATATCAACAATGACACCAAGATCCTTTTCCTGGTCAGTGACTCCTAATGTGGAATCTTGCATCACATAGCTATAGTTTGGTTTCCTGCCTCACTTTGCACTTGTTTGCATTAAACGTCATCTCCCATTTGGATTCCCAGTCTCGTAAGATCCTCTTGCAATTTTTCACAATCCTCTTGCGATTTTACAACTTTGAATAACTTTGTGTCATCAGCAAATTTAATTACCTCACTAGTTATTCCCATCTCTAGATCATTTATAAATATGTTAAAAAGCAGCAATCCCAGCACAGATCCCTGAGGAACTCCAGTATCTACCTTTCTTCATTGAGAATACTGACCATTTAACCCTGCTCTGTTTTCTATCTTTTAACCAGTGTTCAATCCACATTACCTCCTATCCTATGACTTTCTAATTTCCTTAGGAGTCTTTCATGAGGTACTTCATCAAATGCCTTTTGAAAATCCAGATACACAATATCGACCGGCTGGCCTTTATCCATATGCTTATTCTCCCCTTCAAAGAAATGTAATAGATTGGTGAGGCAAGATTTCCCTTCACTAAATCCATGTTGGCTTTGGTGCTCATTTTCAAAGCACTTAGACTTACAAAGTTGGAAACTAAACTATGCAACTTTGGAAGTCTATGTACTTTGAAAATGAGCCTCTTAGAGACGATTATAAAGACCAAAATTGCAGAACATATTCAAAAGCATAAATTAATGAAACTACCATTTTGCCTATCACCTTAAAACCTTTAAAATCAAGCATGGTACTGGAAGATTGATGAGTGGCCAATGTAACACCAATTTTGTTTTTTGAGGTAAATTACATATTACTAACAACAGCTTGTAGTATACTTTCGGGCTCATTTTCGAAAGAGAAGGACGCCCATCTTTCGACACAAATCGGAAGAAGAAGATGGACGTCCTTCTCACAGGGTCGTCCAAATTGGTATAATCGAAAGCCAATTTTGGACGTCCCCAACTGCTTTCCGTCGCAGGGATGGCCAAAGTTCAAAGGGGCGGGACTTGGGCGTGCCTAACACATGGACGTCCTCGACCCATAATGGAAAAAAAAGGGCGTCCCCACAGGGTCGTCCAAATTGGTATAATCGAAAGCCAATTTGGACGTCCCCAACTGCTTTCCGTCGCAGGGATGGCCAAAGTTCAAAGGGGCGTATTTGAGGCGTAGCGAAGGCGGGACTTGGGCATGCCTAACACATGGACGTCCTCGACCCATAATGGAAAAAAAGGGTGTCCCTGATGAGCACTTGGACGACTTTACCTGGTCGTGTTTTTCTTACGACCAAGGCACACAAAGGTGCCCGAAATGACCAGATGACAATTGGGGATGACCCCCCCCCCCTTACTCCCCCAGTGGTCACTAACCCCCTCCCACCCTCAAAAAATATCTTGTTTTTTTCTTTTTTTTATTAATCTTTTCATTTATTACATTCACAATAATTAACATCATAAATGTATACAGAAAAAAGCAAATGTTGCAATACAAAGAAAATAATATTTCCCTCACATATATTCTTAAATAATTGACCTCAAACCGGGAGATCCAAGAAAGGAAATAATTACAAAAAATTTAGAAAGAAAATTAAATCATTCTTACTGAGGGAAGAGGGTCAATCGGTGGTTGCAGCCGGTACTGTAATAACTACAGGAAGCTGTTGGAGGGGATTCTTCATTTGTTCCTTTAACTCCACAAATTCTCGTAGTTTCTTAGGCTCAAAGAAAAGGTAATTATTGAATCTAGAGAAATAAAACATTTACAAGGGAATCGGACCATAAAGGTCCCACCAAGGGCCATCACCCTTGGTTTAAAAGCCAAGAGTTCTGGCCGCCTGGCCTGCGATTCCCTTGAAATGTCAGGAAATATTTTAATCTTAGAACCAAAGAAACTCTCAGCCATATGACGAAACAAAAAATATCTTTAAAAATATTTTTTGCTAGCCTCAGATGTCATACTCAGGTCCATCACAGCAGTGTGCAGGTCCCTGGAGCAGTTTTAGTGGGTGCACTGCACTTCAGACAGCCGGACCCAATCCCATCCTCCCCCTACCTGTTACATTTGTGGAGGAAACAGCGAGCCCTCCAAAACCCACCAGAAACCCACTGTACCCACATCTAGGTGCCCCTTCACCTGTAAGGACTATGGTTGTGGTGTACAGTTGGGGGTAGTGGGTTTTGGGGAGGGGGTTGGCGGGCTCAGCCCACAAGGTAAGGGAGCTATGTACCTGGGAGCAATTAATGAAGTCCACTGCAGTGCCCCCTAGGGTGCCCAGTTTGTGTCCTGGCATGTCAGGGGGACCAGTGCAGTACAAATGCTGGCTCCTCCCACGACCAAAGGGCTTGCGTTTGGTCGTTTCTCAGATGGACATCCTTGGTTTCCATTATCGTCTAGGGACGACCTAAATTTCAAGATTTGGATGTCCCTGACCGTATTATCGAAACAAAAGATGGACGTCCATCTTGTTTCGATAATACGGGTTTTCCTGCCCCTCCATCGGGATGTTTTGTGAGGACGTCCTCAACAAAACTTGGACGTCCCTTTCGATTATGCCCCTCTTGTATACTATAAGAAATACAATGTAGATTCCCTGGTGGTGAGGTTTTTAAAGGGGTGGTAAGGTGGGATAATCACGGTTTAGGGTTTCTACGCTAAACGCTGGCCACTTACATAATTTCATCAATTTTTCCTGTAAATTTCCTATTATGGATGTTATGTAATGTGCAATTAAGATGGTCAAACAATTTCCTTAGATGTGTTCAAGTTTTAAGAATGATGATGAGCTTCCACACTAGAACTTTGAATTAAAGTAATTTATTGTATTAAAACTGAAATATACTGGTATTAAATTGCTTTTAAGGTATAAAGTGCAGACAGTTTTTATATTGCACTGTATGAATGTTTAACTAGCAACAATACTGTTAAGTTTTTCAGAAATTGTATATACCTCTACAAACAAGTTTTTTTTTTCCTTTGGCAACATCACCCAGCACCAATAATCAGATAAGTATCTGAACTTATTTTAAATTTTTCAAATTTTTGCTTTAACTATAAAAAGTTTAATAAAAAATTTGATCCTTTGTGTTAACTTTTTGTTTTACAGGATCAAACTTTTCTCTAATGGGAATGAACCTAGGCATTCAGACTTCAGGTAACCTTTTCTCTAAATGTGATTAGAGTCTTTTCAAAGTTGTATGGTGTGATGCGTGGACACTTAGCTGAATATGTTAGCCTTGCTTGAATGAGAGAAACTTTGATCTTTCTTGAATGATGGTGCACTTGTTGCTCCAGCGTTGTCTGCGTGACACTTCTGATAAACTTGTTCTTTAACCAACTTAAAGGGAATAAAACTCTATCCCCTTATTAAATGTAAGCTTTTAATGGAGATTTTAATTTTAACACTGTGGCCAAGATAGCTAGATAAAAATCAATAAATAATTGATTTCCCTATTGCAAATCCTCTCTGATTACTTTTCCCTAACTAATAAGGAGCACTTATCTTCTGAGAATTTATCACAGCTTGTAGTCAAGCATTCACGACATACCACTGACTTACACTATTACAAGCAGTGGTCCAGCAAGGGGCATCAGTCTTGCTTAAGCTCAGGTTATGGCAGGCTCTCACTATAGTCAGGCACACTGTTGTTAATAACCCTTCTCTGTGAGAGGCCAATGATTGGAGCACCAGCTTTCCTGAATGAGTATAGCTCAGTCTCCACAGCCACCAGTCACCACCAGGCATTCACACAGCTTGTGGCTTCTCTAAAGCCCATATAAAAAACGGGGTAAAAACCCACAAAATAATTTCAAATATACACACTAAATGGTGGGAATTATTCACCTATCTAATATCACAGGATCGCTGACTATACAGGAGGAAAAAGCCTCAAGAAGCTCACACGCGTTGAAAACACTTGGAGTAGGGCTGCTTCATCATTGGCAAGAATAAACCTCCTACAGTACAGTTAGCACGTTCCCTATTGGTCGTGCCTCTTCTTCCCAAGGGTACATTAATCTGTTGTTGTACATAACATTTCAGGAACGGATGCCGCAGTGCATTACAATGCAGCGCTAGTGGTGAAGTGTTCTTACAGGTCTTTATAGCACTCTTATGTTCCGTGAGGCGGATCCCAAGCTGATGCGATGCTTGCCCTACATAAAGTTTGTCACAAGGACAGACCACATATTCTGATTTGCAGTCAGTGTTCACATACAGTTCATATGTCTGTGCAGAAAATGGATGCACAAGCCTGTCTGATTCCATCATCAACGGGCACATACTACAATTATTGCATTTATGTCCACTATAACTCACTGAAACAAGCTGTCTTGAAGGTAACAACGACGGACACAACAGTTCTTTTAAATTTTAACCGCGACTATAAGCAAACCTACTTTCGTCTTAGAAAAAAATGGTAGCGTCTTCAGAATATTCCAATGTTTCCTGAAACTACAGCCGCCTGTGTAGTGAATTTTAACACACCTGTCAAAACATCTTCATCATCGTCTTTCCCACGTGAATTCATTTGCAGCAACAGTAGTTCCCTGTGGTTGTACTTAGCACGACAGTATGCTGAGGAGACTACTTTTCTAGGATACCCTCAGGACAGTAACCTCTGACAGAGGTCCTTAGCCTGACAACAAAAATCGCCTTCCTGTGAGCACAACCACCAGTACCTCAGTAGTTGTGAGAAGGGCAGGCTTTCCTTCAGGGCTTTAGGATGACAGCTTGAATAGTCCAGGAGTGCATTCACATCCGTCTGTTTGCGGTGTACATTGGTTTTAAATGAAGTATCATTCTTTAGTACCCAGACATCCAGATAAGTGATGGATGTGTCGCTACTCTGCACTGTGAATTTAATCTTCGGGTGACATGAGTTCAGATATTCCACGAATTGCATCAAAATCTGTCCATCCGCTGCTCAGCTCACTTCCACACCAGCACTTTAAGCAGTGTATTCACACTAAGCTGTAGCTTGCTCTTATTTTCTGAATAATTGTTTCATGCCAATACACATTCACACACTTAAAGCCTCTGCCACGCAGGACTGCTCTCTCTGTGCTTCAGCTTCTCAGTCACAGTCGAACTATATTATAAACAGTCTGAGGGCCAGATGCACTAAACTTAACAAGCCAGCAATGTGGTTTTTAAACTAGTTCTATCCGGTTTAGTGCGCAAGTAGTAAACCGGGACATGCACAAAAGGTTTCTCCAAGCCATTTTCCTGTCAAGGTAGCAGCTAACAAAAATGGAATGCAAAGCTATTATAATGAGCTAATTACTATTATAATGTGCATGCAAGGTGATGCACTGCTGTTTCCTAACCAATGCACAAAAGCAGTCCCTACTTTTACTGTGGAAATTTTAACGGGTGGTCTGGACCTGCTGGTTCTTCATTATCGCAAGTAGCAGAAGGGGAGAAAACAAGGTAGGGAAGATGGAGCACAAAAAATAAAAAGTACACCGGTTTACACGCAGCTTCTTTGCGTGTATGAAAGTCATGCCATGATTATTTTCTCAAATGACATTTTACTGGCAAGAAATGGGGGGGGGGGGGGGGGAGAGACAGTAAATGTAAAGCATAAAGTAATGGTGACTACCAAAATGCAAGGAAGACAAGGGTCAAACAGCATCCCCCATACTATAAGCACGAGAGAGGGGCCTAAACCAATTGGACAGTGTCAGACTGGGATGTCCCGCCCACTCACTACTGAAGGGGGACACCAGGAAGTTTAGATCCAATCAGCTCACAGCTGTAGAGTGATGTCATCAGGAAGCCCTGCAGGGAGGAGGAGTTGGGACAGCCAATGAGAGTCCATCTTCAGGGAGATGGGTGTTCCAGGATGTCAGCCGGCCAATAGAAAGAAGCAGCAGGAACAGCTGGTGGTGGAACCAAGCCCTGATGCTGATTCTTCAGAGCCGAGAGCAGCAGCGAGCATATTCCCAGCAGCGAGGAGGCAGGGAGCCGCAACACAGGTCTGTCCATCCAAAAAAAAAACAACGCGCTTTTGTGCTTGCACAAAAAAAGGGCTACATCTACTGCTTTCATACATGCAGCTTGTCTGCATGTGTGAGAGTCATCTGTAGCATGCGCATAGCAGCCACCCATAGCAATTGACTGTTCTGCGCATGTTCAGCTCACCGACTGGCTTCCCCCATATCGCATGCAAATGAGCTGGGTCGCAAAAGCAACGAGCAGCTCATTTGCATGTGATTCTCTTTGCATTTCCAAATCGGTAAAAATTTAACCACTTTAGAATACAGAGGGATTCACAGACAGATTCTTAACGGGACCTTTGTGCATCTGGCTGGAGGTTCTTAGAAATCCATACATACCAAAAATGTACACAAAATATTAACCCTTTAAATACCAGACTCCCATAATCAATGCTGACCAAAATGAAACTGCCAAAAATTCTTAAAAAAAAAAAAATCTAACACCAGAACCTGCCTAGAGACCCAAAGACCCCCTGACAATAAAAAAAATTTTTTAAACAATTCTAGAAAGCTCAACAGCAAAACACCCAAAAAGAGCCAAAATAAAGTAAAATTAAAACAAAGGTCAGGAGCCCTCCTACCTTGGTCCCCTAACGTCCACTAGGCAGTTCAAATTCTTCAGGGTCCTGG